>NC_059073.1:1216717-1420845 GCF_020497125.1 Mauremys mutica | reverse complement strand
CCCCCATCCCTTGCTGGGCCATTCAAAAAGTGGCAGCAGGACGACTCCAGAGCTCAGCTGAGCTGCCCAGCTGGTGCTGGCAGCTGCCACGCTGCAGCTGGGGGGGAAGCGGGGGAAGGGCTGGAGGAGCCTCAGCCTCCCCAGCTGGGAATCCTGGGAGCAGCAGGATGGTCCGGCCCACAGACCAGAGTTCTTTGCCCACCCCCTGGCCCTTTAACAACCGGTTCTCCATGGAGTCTAATTTTAACAACCGGTTCTTGAGAACTGTGGGAACCTGCTCCAGCTCACCACTGCCTAGGAGGGGCTGTCAGGTTTTCACAAGTACTGTCATAGAGGGTGTGGAGGCAAGAATTAATTAATAAAGGTTTGAAGGGATCTTAATGTATGTTAGCTAATTAGCAGAGGTTAAGCTGTTACCCTGTATCTGGTGCAGAGTGAATTGTGTGAAAAGTCGTTACGACCTTGTGAATTGCAGTCTTGTTTTCTGTTCTGGTATTGCAGACAAATAAGATAACGAATAGGCTTATGTATAAACAAATGCAAATGTTTATTCTAGTCTGCAAGTATGCTAACCATGGTCTGCTAGAAAGGTATAAAGATTGTTATGATTGTTTACTAATGGAGAGAGATCTGTCCAGGACAAGGGGCAACCCAGTTCCTGACACTCTCTCCCTCTTGTGTTCACTAGAGTATTATAATAAAGTATTTGTTTTTGCTGCACCCAAACATAAAAGCGAGAACTGAGTTTTTCTTCGAAATTTGGGGGCTCGTCCGGGATGGCAACGCCCACGGACACACAGACGGCTGCTACGGATCGTTCCCCTTCGAACCCCATGGCGCCACAATAGAGGTAAGAGACCTTTTGAAATCTCTATTGGGGTATCGGAGGAGGACTGTCTGTGGGGGACGTCTGTTTCTGTTGGGCTCACGCCATCTGAACTTTTTGACTGTGCAGCAGGATCAAATGCAGAGTGGTATTGGGGAGAGGCCCCAATAAGGTTAGTTTATAGCAGTACTGGGAACTGCTGAGTTGGCCAACAGGTAATGCATAAGGTAATGCATTAGAATGCACCGGTGCTGAGGGGTTTTTACCGCCTCAAGAGGGGTTGTCATACCGCCTCATGGTATTGGTCCGGACCAGGTAACAATGCATCTTGGTTAAAAGATAAAAAAAAAAAAAAAAGAAATTTTTTTTAAAAAGGTTAAAAAAGGGTTAAATAGAGGAAAAGAGGCCTTGGTGTGTGTGTGTGTGTATACCTGTGTGAGTGTTTGTTACTGGAAGACGCCCAGATTGCCCTGTGAACGATTGCTAATGATCAGGAGTAGTCTAACGCAAGCCCAGTAACTAGTGGATCTTTAGGGATCCGACCCACGGTGGGCTGACTCAGCTTGGCATAGTCCGGCGAGGAAGCTGCCTGGGTCTAGGAGTGTGTGAACCCATCTTCCCTCCCTTTCCCTTCTGTGTGGGCTACTGACAATTGATCATCTCCCTGGAAGCAATTAGAGTATGGCTTTATCTCCCAGAGATTAGCCGACGCTCTTTGCTGAAAGGGGGTGTAAGAGGGTCGTAGTCTTTCTTGTGAGTCTCTCCTGTACGTGAATGCCCTGTAGGGAGGGATTCTTAGATTCTGGTCCGCTAGCGCGGACAGGGACCCCCTCGGTTGGTGTGACTGGAAAATGGGGGGGGAACAGTCTAAACTTTCCACTTTACCCCCTAAGGGTACCCCAGCATATTACATGTACGTACATTATGGTCCTAACACCTGCAGGTATTTAAATGATTGGAATCTGTACACGCGTGAAATTCATTTAAACAATGCCCATTAGAAGGTACCTTTGAGTTAGATAAACTTACATGCCTCAGAGAAGCCCTTAAATCACATGCCTCTGCTGCACAGTGCGAGCAGTTTCTGTCTTGGTGGGAGGAAGCAACAAAGAGACTCCATGAGTCTCGGGTGCGGAGTCTGAAGGACTCCCAGGAGAAATTAAGAACTGAAGTACAGGATTTAAAACATAAATGTCAGACATCCAAATGTCTTCCTGCTTCAGTGCAGCCCTCTGCTTCTCTTTATCCTCAATTAGTTAAACCTGAAAGTGAGGAGGAGACTACAGAAGATATAGTGGATTTTTTTAGCAGCATTCCACAGCCTCTGCCAGTTTCCCCCACGGCCCCCCCTTTCGGGCTGTGCAGGCAGTGATTGTCTCGTCGCCGCAATTATCAACTGCACAAGTTGTTCATTCTCCTTCTTCGGAAGAATTATCTTCTTCCCTACTGACTGACACCAGTAGTCCGGTTAACCCTGCTTCTGCTGATAACCATGCCGGCTACTTTCTTAGAAGCACGACACAGGCACTCCAGGCTCCTTTAGAGAGGGCTTGCCTGGAGCTGGAGCGATGAGGGGGGTTTCGTTAAGGTACCTGCCCCTTGGACACCTGGAGATCTTAGAAACTTGGCGTGAAAGAATTCGCATAAATCGCCAGGGCTGGAGCCAGTTGAAGTTTAGGAGAGGAGCTCCACTAGAACAGTTGATTCAGTGTTTTTAATCACACTCTTGGGCAGATATTAAGTCAACTTATTACGAGCTGTACTGCCCGCCCGAAGTTCAGACACACGGACTCTACAGAACAGGCAGCTTGGCCTGATACCGAACCCGGTATTCGGGGATGCTTTGACAGCGGCGTAGTGTAATCGTCTCTTGACCCGACTATTTCCAGAGTTTTGTCCTAAGACAAACCTAGATTGGACCAAGATTGACATAATTGGAGAAATCAAAATAAGGGAGAATCCCCGCTGCTGATTATCTTGATCGACTGACAAAGGTCTTTGAACAGCATTTCGGGGGATTACTGATCCAGCTGATAATGCCAGGGACGCGCGGTAGGAGCTGGCTATTGTGTCAGGGACTCTTGCCAAAAGTTCAGCATCGCCTTGAGAACTTATTTGTATTAGGGCTGGCAAAACTGTAAACCCCTTTCAGAATTGGTGACAGTTGCAGAATCATGTGGTAACGGCTTGCATAGACCAGAAGAAAGAAAAATAGTGAAAGCAAAAAAACCTTATGGCTTTACAGTTACAAACTTATCAGATAAAGGGGTCGTGGGGGAATGAGGAAGGAGGACGGGGACGAGGTCGTTGGGAGAGGTATGGGACGGGGTTTCCTCATATCCTGCCCAGAATCCTGCCCGGTACTGGGAGCACTGCATGCCACTTGTGTGGTCAGGGCGAGGGACACTGGAGAAATGAGGTGTCCAAAATCGATGTTGCTCAAAATACTACTGGGTTCCCCATTCCTGCAAGCGCCTGCTTATTCTCCCCCACAAGGAACCCCGCTCTACTAGGACAGCCTGAGGGAAGCGTAACTGCATCATGAATCCTTTAATTCTCTATTATCTATCGCAAGAAGGCCCATTTGTTGATTGTCTATTGCTGGTAAATCTGTTACTTGTCTTGTAAGCACTGGGGGCTAGTAGAGATCTGCTCTGAGATTCCTCAGAGTTTCCCTCTGTTCCTTTGGCCCATGCGCTGGTTCTGTTAATGATCTGTGGGCATTTCGAAACTGTCCTGTTGCGCACATCCTGTGCCTCCAGTATACCCTCGATAATTTTGTCTTGGCCCTCTAGGAAGATAAAACATTCCTTTCTACTACAGTTCTACTTCTCCTGTGAATTGTGCTGGGAAGAGATCTGTTGTGTAAATTAGGTTGTACCATCTATCTCTACACCAGATGGCGTATTCTTACGAGGTTCCTGATGAGAATACTAACACTGGTGTTGGCCATACTCCATATACTCAGGAGCCAGCTGACGTCGAAGTCTCCACTCAGGCCCTGACCTTGTGCATTTGTTGTCACAAGTGCCCCCCCATCACTCTGGTCTCGTCATGCAAATGCAGTGGGACAGAATTAGAACAGCCGTGAGCTGGGTAGAGATCATTTGTTTGTGGACCCTGCTAAAGCTTTTGCCTAGGATTCACTCAGTACAGGCATCGCTGCGTTCCTGAAGCAGTGGCAGGCATAGCTCCGGTTATAGAATCTTTATTGCAACAGTGGTATTAATTGTTCACACTATCGTTCTTGTAATACTCCTATCTTTCCCATGTACGAAGCCAGGAAGGAGAGATACCTATCGGTTGTGGTCAAGACCTTCGGCGCTGATTAATGCTGTGGTTTTGCCTTCTTTGTCCAGGCCGGTTCCAAATCCAGCTACAATTCTTTCTTGTATTCCACCGTCAGCCACTTGATTTTTCTGTTGTAGTGTTTGTGTTCAGCATTTTTTTCTAATTCCAATTCACACAGATAGTCAGTATTTGTTTGCCTTTACTTATAAAGGATGGTCAGTATACCTGGACCAGGTTTTACCCCAAGGGCATATACTGAATCTCCCTCCCCTGTTAATCTCAGATCATTGAAGAAGGATCTGCTGATTATGTGGTTTTCCTTGTCAAACTCATTACTTCAACACTATGTGTCTGCCATAACCAGATTCCCCCCCCTTGTTTTATGTTCCCTGTTGTTTTTCCCTTCCGTGCCCCCCCCCCCCCCCGTTCCCCCCCCCCCCCCCCCCCCCCTCCCCCCCCCCCCCCCCCCCCCCCCCCCGGGGGGGGGATGGGGGGGGCCCACCTTGGGCGTGGGGGTCTTGTCTCTGTGGACTCTTGCTAATAAACTGATACTCTGACTTTCTGTACCTGCTTTAAGCTGCCAATGGTCACAAAGCATCCCAGGAGGAAACTCCAACTGTGTCTACCCAAGGTTCATTATCTTGGTCATGATATTTTTCTCATGGCAAGCGTCATTTATCAGACTCTCGTATTTTCAGGTTATTTTAAATATGCCTAGGCCTAGTACTGGTTTCTCAAATGCGTACTTTTCTGGGCATGACTGGATATTGCAGGCAGTGGATTTGAGGTTATGAAACAGTAATTAAACCCTTACAGGATATGGGCCCCTGGCGGGGAGTGCCCCCCGGTGCCGGCCAGTAACCGGACCTCGGCCCCAAAGGTCTCCCTGTGTGGTCTGACTAAGTCTGGTAGCCCTGAACCTCTTCCTTGGCCCCCAGAGGCTGAGAGCGCTTTTGTTGCTATTAAAAAGGGACTATCTACTGCTCCGGCCCGCCCCCCCCCCCCCCCCCCCGGCTTCCCCCCCCAACACCCCCCCCCATGGGACTTCCTGCATTATCAAGACTAAACCATTTACTCTTTTCTGTCATGAGCGTAATGGCGTTTGCTTTGGCTGTAGCTCGAATGCGCAAATAGCACAGGGACATAACACCGTCCAACGTTGCCTCCTACAGTTATGCCCTAGACGCTGCTGGCGGTAGGATCTTTCACACCCTGTTTACGGGCTGTAGCCGGCCACGGCCCTTTCTGTTCAGTTTATCTGAAGATCTTTTGTATTGGGGTCTCCTTTGAGTGTGTGTGTTCCGCATGCTGTGGCTGCACTCTTGTTGAAATCTAGGACGCAGCATTTATCCGCTTCTCGGTTTATCAAATTATGAACTGGTTTAGCTATCTTCCTCTCATATTACTTTGGCTCGTTGCCCTGTTCTTAATTCCAGCCTCTTTGTTGCCTGGGCCTGAAGATTTGAAAACCCCACATGATTGTGTGTTTGTAACTTCTGTTTTTACTCGTCTCTAGGGATGATTTACTGGATGTGCCTTTGCAGAATCCTGATCTCCTTTATTGTTTGGATGGCTCGTGTTTGCGAGATTCTAAGGGTAAACTTAGGGCAGGTTATGCTGTTCTGCACTACCTGCTGCTGTTGTTGAAAGTGCTTTCCTTTCTTCAGTGTTTTCCTCTCGAAGTAGCTGAACTTGTGGCTTTGGACTCGGGAAAAAGGCTTGTGGTTTTGGCTCGGGGGAGATCCTAAACGGGTGTCAACTAAAATCTATATACAGTGATTTCTTCGTTATGGCTTTTTTGGAAAGAAAAGGAGGAGGGTTGGGGTTTTCATGGGTTTGATTTTTGGATTGCTTTGGGAAAAAAAATATATAGCGCCTTTTCCCTTAAACATCCACTGGTTTTTCTTCCCCTATTAAGGGGAAATGGGTTTTTATGGTTTTGTCTGCTTTGTTCTTTTGGGATTGCTCTTTTTTTTGTTGCGCTAAAAAGGCTATAAGGGCTGTGTGTTTAAAATGGTTTACTTTGCTCACAAGAACCCCCTCATTGGATGGAAAGTTTAACCCGTTGGGGAAATTTTGCTCTAGCTGGGGGGGGAAATTCTCTGCAGCTTAAAAAAAAAAAAGGACAAGGCGGGGCTTCTTTCTTTGCAGACCCTCTAGGGCTGTACATCGGTTTTCCTCTTGCTGTTACTTGGATAGAAGCCCAAGGGGGGGGCCTTTTCACTTGGCCCCTTTTCCCTTTGACTGATTCTGGGGCTAAAAGATCCATGGGGAGGGCAAGGGGCATCAAGCTAAACTGAGAAGCACTCTTTGGGGAGCGTTATTTTTTGACTGCTGGGCTTTGGCATTTTGAACATTTTTCTCTGGGGGCATATTAATGTTCTTTGGGGGCGGTTTGCCTCCGGGATTGGGTTCGCCTGGTGGCACCGAAGAAAAAGGGATGGGTTTATTTGCCCCCTAATCCCTTGCTCGCAATATACAAATGGGGATGGGCACCCACCGTGAGCAAAGGGGGGGGATTTTTGGTTGCTGCAAGTTGCCCGAGGGGATTGGTTTGCCAACCCATTTTTCCCTTCTTGTTTGGCCCAATTCCTACTGGTCAACCACTGTTGTGGGATTTTTGTTCAAAACCCAGCAACACAACAAATTGGTTAAAAAAAAAAGCTGTTAAAAAAAAAAAAGGCTATGCGGAGGGCAAGCCCACCCGTCCTCCTTGGGGAAAACTGATTTTTTTGTTAAAAAATAATTTTTCAGATTTGATGTTTAATTTCAAAAAATGGGGGGGGGGGGGGTCTAAAATGTGTTGTGGTTATTGAAATATGTATTGGTTTTTAGGTTGATGTAAATTTTACTCAATTTGGGGTTGAAAAGCGCTTTTTCCCTGTGAAGGGGAAAGGGGGCAGATTGGCCTCCAGGGGACTGTTGTGAAAAAAAAAACTTCTTGCGTTTAAAGGATTTTTTGTCCCTCGTTTGGGGCATTCCTTGTGGGGGGGGGGAGTAATCTACTACAGTTGGGGGAGATCGGGTGGGGGGAAAAACTTCACCTTTTAGACTTGGGCGACCAGAATTTTTGTTAAAAAAGGAAGTTATGTTACAGGCTTTGGCCAGGAATCCAAAAACACATAAAACCTTTTCCCACTTGCCTCCTCAAATTTCACCCACAATCTTGGCTGGGGGGGGACCAGGGTGGAAACGCCAAGGGGGAAAAAAAAAACGGGGGATTTTTTAAAAAGAGAATAAAAAACTGGGCCCAAAGATTTGTTGCTGGAAAACGAACACTTAAAAAGTGTGGCCAAGATGGGCCCCCTTCCATTGGCCCACCTGATTGGGGGGGAGTATGAGGAAAGCCATTTCCCCCAATTCCGAAAAAAAGGGGGGGACTGAGGGGGGGGGGGGACAACTTCCAAGCATCGCCTTATCATTGAAGGATTTTGGGGAACGGGGGCGCCCCCAATGCGGGTGAACCTTTTTTACCAAATACTTAGCCACCCCCACTTGGGAACCTATAGCCCTTTTCAGTATGGAACATTTCAGTTTTTGGGATCGGGATGACGTATTTAATGGCACTTTTAAAGTATTGTCATGGCACTAAATTTGAAAAAAATGCGTTGTTTAAGTCTCTTTTATACCACACAAAGGGTTGAAGGAAAAGGGGGGCCTTTTTTTTACCGAAGGGGAAAATTCTGTTGCAAAAACCTTAGCCCCCCACATCGGTTGGGAAAAATACCGGGAGGACTGGGTTCCTGTTCCATAAAGGGTCCCCATGCCAAAACACGGAAAGAACTGCCCTGGGGGGCTCCCACGCTCTTGGGAAAATAGGCCCTTTCCCAAGTCCTGTTGGGGACTACCGCAAAAAAAAAAAAAAAAAAAAAAACCACTTGCTGTGGAAAAAGGTGTCAAGGGGTGGGGACTACCTGGGGGCCCTGGAACCCAATGGGCAATCCGCACTGCAAAAAAAGGAAACCCCCTCCTCACCTCGGGGGGAGGCCACACATACTGGGGATTTGAATTTTCATAACGTTTGGCCCTTGCCTTGTCTTGCTAGCCCTGCTGTTCCTTGCTGGGGGGACTGGGCGGGGAAAGGAAGGAGGAACCAAGGTGGGGGACGTTACTGGTGGGGGACCAGTTCTCCCTTTTGTCCTCTGACGGTGGAAACCTTTACTGTTTTGGCCTTTGGAATTTTTTCTAAAAGGGGGGGGGGGGAATTTCCCAAACCAAATTTACAACCCTCTTCTCCTTTATCATGCTGAGAGCCACATCGATTGGTTTTTGGGGGGAAGGAGGAGGGGGAGAAGGAAAGATACAATTTTCCGGTTCTTGCCAAAACCTCCTTCCCAGAGGGGGTTCCAGGGGATTTCCTGGGGGAGGGGGGCGGGCTAAAAGAGGACATTATGGAAAAAAAACTTTTGGCCCTGGTGGGAAAGGGGAAAACGACAGCCATTCGTTTTTTATTGGGCAAGGAGGGGAAAAAAACTGTTGGGGGGAAAGCCGTTTTTGCTTGGGTGTGTTGTTGGGGTTGGAAAATGGTGGCCTTGGAATTTCTTTCCAGGGGGCAGGGCTCACTGTGCTTATGGGACAAAAAAGGTACCCTGGGGGATTGTTACTGGGCTCCTTCCCTTAAAAATTGGGGGCTTTCAGAATAATGACTACCCAAAAAGCCACCTTGGGCTTACCAACCACAAAGGTTACCCCCACTAGCCCCTCAACCCTGGGCCAAAATTTTTCACTATCTTGTTTAGTTTATCAAAGATGTAAACGGGAAAAATTGGTATATTTCCTAATGAGGATTCGGTTGGGGCCCACTGACCTTTCCCCCATCTCTTAGTGATTTTATTAGGGGAATAGTTTCGCTCCAGGGAGAAAAAAAAGGCCTTATTTTTTAAAAAGTTCAAAAAAACAGACTTTCATATTGGAAGAGGGGGGGGGACCATTTGGGATGTGGCAAACAAAAAATGGGATTCAGTTGGGCAATTTTAGAAGGGAGAACTCCATTAATATTACTTGCTAAAAATCAGCCCCTAGGACTTTAAAATTTATGAAAAATTTGATGGGAATTTTCACATAGTGAAGTAAGAGTATTTTGGATGGGGTTTATTCCCCTTGGGGGGAATTTGTTGGCTATGTTACAACTGGAAAAAGAGGGGCCCCCTTATTGTTATTTTTTGGTTTTTACCCCAAAATTTAGTTGGAATTACTCAAAACGGGAACTACCCCCAAAAAGAGTTTTTTTTGTTCTAACTTTTACTGGGAAAATTTTTTACATGTCTTTGAAGGGGGGGGGGGGGGGGACACCATTCAAGGTTTGGAAACTGATAATTGTTGGACCTTGTTTTTTTAACTTTATTTGGGCAATACCATCCCTTTCTTATGCTATTGGAATAATTAATGGGGCCTATCAGAAAAATAATATTTTTGCAGGTCTTTACAAAAATACCCAAATAAAAACCAGATGGTATTAGGTTTATAAGGAACCTACGCTGAGGGGGGGGAAAAAATTTGTGCCAGGAAAATTATCCGAGTGGGACTGTACTTAAAAACCCCCCCCACTTACACTAGGGGGGGGGGGGGGGTGGGGGACTTGTGAAAAAGGTTTTTAACCAATTGCCTTGATCTTCGTTTTTCAGATTCAACCTCTTTTTTACCATATCCAAAAAAAAATTGTTTCCCAAAGGGGCTTTTGGCCCCTCATTAGGTTAGCTCCACCAAAAAAAAAACTGAGGGGGCCTGGGGTTATTTTCCTCTAGAAAGGGGGAAGAGGGAAAAAATCTTAAAGCCGGGAAATCCTTTGGTGGGATGGGGGGGACCAATTTCTTTGCAGGCCTGGTGTTTGGAATATTTTTTAAGGGACCCAGGAGCATGATGAGAAATAAAATTGGGCCAATTTTTAGGGGAGGGAGGGGGGGGCCCCCACCTGGGGGGGGCTGGATTTTCTTGGGGCCACAGGGCTGACCCACAAAAGTGCGGAAAAAACCGGGGGAGTGGGTTTGGGAGGTTTACATTGTCAATTTCCGCCCTTTAGGTTTCTTTCTTTTTTGACCCAGGGAAATTTATTGAGAGGGGAGATGGTAACCTGGAAAATTATTCCAACTGAGGGCTGGGAAGGGCATTGCAAAGTGGGATCTTAGCGGCATTGTTTCGGGAAAATTTCCCAGGAAATTTCCCTGGAATGGGGGGACCCAAACTGATGGGGCCATTCGGGAATTGGAACTAGGTTGCACAAAAGGCTTTGGGGGGGGGCCCACTGCCCTTACTGGAAACACGGTCAGGGAGTTTACCATCTGATCTGTGGCCATGTGAGGGGACATTAACTTGGAGACTTTTCTGGTTGGAAAATGTGGACGGTTTCACCCAGTTGCTCCTTTCCAAAAAGGGATGAGATTGGGCATAATTGGGGGGGACCGGTTTAAAAGGGGGGGGGTTTTGTGGGGGCTCCCACATAAACCGAATTCTTTTGCCGGGGGTTTCCATTGGGGGGGGAGGGATTGCCAATGTGTGGGGGGGAAATTTGGGTGTTTTCACCGAAGATAATCTGGGGGAAAGTCAGGGGGGCCACCCTGAATTTCTTCCATAAAATCGGATATTTTTGGTTAGTGCTTCCTGGGATTTAACAAAGGCTGATTATTTTTGTTATTGGTGGGTTAGGGGGAATTTATGGGGGGGGGGGGACATTTTTGGGCTGGTTTTAGGAAACCCCCACCACAGCCTTTTCAGTGTATAGGGAAACCTTGGAAGCCCAGGGGGAAAAGTTGTTTACCCAAAATGGTTTATTGGGACCCCATATTTTGCTGGGGAGGGGGTTTAAAGGGTCAAGGGGGGGGGGGACCTTTCCCTTTTTTTAAACAGGGGGGGGGGGATCCCAAACCCCAACTTTTTTCAGGCTAATGGAAATTAGCTGTGGTGTTTTAACAAATAAATAACCAAAAAAACCCCACAATTAACGAAAGATATTTGTAACATTTTTAGAAATCCTTACCCCACTGCTTGCAGGGGGCCAATTCATATTTATTTTTTTACTGGGGGCCTGCAGGTAGGAATTGTTACATTGTAGGGAGCCTCTTAGATTTCAGGTATATTTTAATTGGACTAGGATAGTACCTGATCGGTTTCAGAATTTGCTTTCATTGTTGCCAGAGGTTCGCAGAATCTCTGAGTTGCAAGGGCAAATTCACATGCTTCAGAATATATATCATGCTGAGCAGAATGCCTTTCATACAGCTTATAGAGTGTCTACTTTATGTACTAAGTTTGATGTATTGTGCTTTGTTACCAAAACTGTACGACAACCCCATTATTTTATTCCTATGGGGATGTTATTGTTTGTAGTGTTGTTGGTTGGTGTGGGATTATGTTATTGTTGTTGTTGTTGTTAAGGACGTAATGATAGTAATACTACTTTTCATGTTCATGCTAATCATGCATTGTCATTACATACCATGAAAACCCCTACGGTTGAGATGTCTCCTGTAGACTCTGAAATCCATGGTTTAATGCAAATTGAGATTTGAGGTATTTGTTGTACTAGAAGTACAAAAGGGGGGAGTGTGGAGGCCAAGAATTAATTAATAAAGGTTTGAAGGGATCTTAATGTATGTTAGCTAATTAGCAGAGGTTAAGCTGTTACCCTGTATCTGGTGCAGAGTGAATTGTGTGAAAAGTCGTTACGACCTTGTGAATTGCAGTCTTGTTTTCTGTTCTGGTATTGCAGACAAATAAGATAACGAATAGGCTTATGTATAAACAAATGCAAATGTTTACTTTTACTGTCTGCAAGTATGCTAACCATGGTCTGCTAGAAAGGTATAAAGATTGTTATGATTGTTTACTAATGGAGAGAGATCTGTCCAGGACAAGGGGCAACCCAGTTCCTGACACTCTCTCCCTCTTGTGTTCACTAGAGTATTATAATAAAGTATTTGTTTTTGCTGCACCCAAACATAAAAGCGAGAACTGAGTTTTTCTTCGACAAGGGGGAACTTCATAACTCTCCATGTAATGTTGCATCATGATCTTATTGACCAGAGAGTTGTTAGCTTTTCAAATGGTACCTCCAGGGATTTCCCTACACCCCACCCTGAAATTCCTCAACACTCCCCTCGCCCCAGTTTTGTGAACTAGTTACATGCCACACCTGGCGGCTGAACTTTACGACTTTGTCCTCACCCACAACTTATCTCACATTTTGTGGACAATATATACCTTCAAGTCAGTGGCCCTGCTGTGGGGAGCCGCATGGCACCATAGTATGCAAAACATATTAATGGCTGATTTTGAACAACGCTTCCTTAGCTCTCATCCCCTAACACCCCTACTCTCCTTGCGCTACATTGATGACATCTTCATCATCTGGACCTATGGAAAAGAAGCCCTTGAGGAATTCCACCATGATTTCAACCATTTCCATCCCACCATCAACCTCAGCCTAGATCAATCCACACAAGCGGTCCATTTCCTTGGCACTACTATGCTAATAAACTATGGTCACATAAACACCAGCCTATATCGGAAACCTACTGACCGCTATACTTACCTACATGCCTCCAGCTTCCATCCAGGACACACCACACGATCCATTGAGCTATCTTGATTATCACTACAAAAGTTTGTTTTTTTTCTCCTGCTGATAATAGCTCATCTTAATTAATTAACCTCTTTGAGTTGCTTGGGCATCTCCCACCTTTTCATGTTCTCTGTATGTAATATATCTCTCCGCACTATAAGTTCCATTCTATGCATCCGATGAAGTGGGCCCACGAAAGCTTATGCTCAAATACATTTGTTAGTCTCTAAGGTGTCACAAGTACTCCTGTTCTTTTTGCGGATACAGACTAACATGGCTCCTACTCTGAAACATGCCAATTTAGTGACTGTTTGGAAATTTGAATTGAAATTGAAACATTAATACATACTTTAAAAGCATATACAGTGTATGATAAAATTCGTGTTTCTGAAAGTATAATAGATGTGAAAAGCATGAACCTAGACTAGCTTCCTCATACAGCTGTTGTTTTTTATGATAATGCCAGTGCATTCATTTCCGTGATGTTGGCCAACCTAATAATTTCAAATCATGATTTGTAAGCAAAGTCTCAATGAGCTCTCCCTGACAACTAATGATGAGCTGGAGGCTGCAGGGAAAGGCTTCAG
The DNA here is from genome assembly GCF_020497125.1 of Mauremys mutica. NCBI lineage: Eukaryota > Metazoa > Chordata > Testudines > Geoemydidae > Mauremys > Mauremys mutica. The sequence continues at coordinate 1,407,584 of NC_059073.1, read as the reverse complement.
GACCAGAATGTATTTACATTCACACCTAATCTACCTAGGTATCCAGCAAACAGAGCTGTGTTGCCCAAGTGATAGATTTTGGCTGGGGTTGGGTTACAAATCACTTGAATGCGCGGGGTGGGGTTGGGAATGAAATGTTGTTGTTTCTTATTGTATGAGTAAAAGGCAGTAGAAACTGTATTAGCCTGTGCTGATTGAGGGCATGAAAAGAGAGGGTGGGGACCAGTCCCTCTCCACTGTTTAAAGACAGAGCTGACTAGGCTCCACAGATAGTTTTTTATTCTGTTAAGTGACCACTGCAGCTGAAATCACTGATAATCAGGTCTACGTGCTTAGTCCTGCTGTGGGGACAGTGTTTTTGTGTAAAAGACAGCCCAGACTGCACCAGCAGCGAGGTTCCCCCACCGAGAGTTCAGCTGAAATCACTGAGAGCGGCAGGGCCACCCAGAGAATTCAGGGGGCCTGGGGCAAAGAAATTTTGGGGGCCCCTTCTATAAAAAAATTGCAATGCTATACTCTCCTGGGGGCCCTTGCGGGGCCCACGGCAAATTGCCCCACTCGCTCCCCCCCTAGGGGCGCCCCTGGGAAAAATAAACCTTCCGCATTTCGGCACAAACCCAGTTTTGAGAAAACTTCTTTACAAGGTATCACTGGTTCTCAGCATCAGCTAGTGCTAAAGGCACTAAAGCTCATTAAAAGGGTTGGACAAATATTTTCCATCAAAACTTTTTCTGGATCGAAAACTAAGGGTTTTTAAAAAGCAGAAAAAAATCACGGACAATGTCTGCTTTCCTTCAAAAAATTTTAATTGAAAAGCTGAAATTAGTCTGCCAAAACCTGAACATGGTTTGCGGTTTCAGAAGTGTGTGGCCAAATATTTGCTGCTTGCTGTGTTTGATTGTTTAAAGAAACAATAAAAAAATTCTGCTTAAAAAAAAATCCAAAACTTTTGAACCACCTCAGCTTGTAACCAAACACCTGAGCAGAGATTTTTCCAGGTTTCTGATACTCTGCTGGCTTCCTTGACTCATATCTGTCTCCATAACTTTGGGTTCATTTAGGTTAGGACATAAGAACAGCCATACTGAGTCAGACCAAAGGTCCATCCAGCCCAGTATCTGTCTACTGACAATGGCTAATGCCAAGTGCCCCAGAGGGAGTGAACCTATCAGGTAATGATCAAGTGATCTCGCTCCTGCCATCCATCTCCACTCTCTGAGAAACAGAGGCTAGGGACACCATTCCTTACCCATCCTGGCTAATAGCCATTGATGGACTAAATCTCCATGCATTTATCTGTTTCCTAGAGACTGACTCCATGTGGTCCCTCACAAACTGGAGACGGTTACTGTGGGTTTGTCTTTAGTATAGCTTATGTACATACGCCACGAACTGAGCATTTGAGCTTGTTCCAGAATCTGGGATGAGCCTATGTTATCAAAATTGAAATGCTCAAAATAGCACATGCATGTGAATGGACACCGGCTGCTAAAATTAAATTAATCCAGGGGTTCTCAAAATGGAGGTCAGGACCCCTCAGGGGGTCACGAGGTTATTACTGGGGGTCGTGAGCTGTCAGCCTCCACCTCAAACCCCACTTTGCCTCCAGCACTTATAATAGTGTTAAATATATAAAAAAGTGTTTTCAATTTATAAAGGGGGGAGGGTCACACTCAGAGGTTTGCTATGTGAAAGGGTCACCAGGACAAAAGTTTGAGAACCACTGAATTAACCCCTCTGAAGCCTCAGGGAATGCAGGGGAGGGGGGTCTCCCTTGGTACGGTCGGGAAGGATATTGCTCTTCTCATGTGATCCCTCTCCCAGCGGCTAATTTTAAATGAAGCTACCCTCCCCTGACATGAATCTCCCTATGGCACTGAAATTACATATAGACTATAACTTGGCATTTGAGAAGTGAAAGGGATGGTAGCCCTAAAGGAAAAGCTAACAGCTTGGCTCTTCTGCAAGCCTCAAACTGCTGAATGAGCTTTAGGGTAGGGAAGGCTCTGCCTCCCAAACAGCCTGGCTCTGCCCCCTATCCGACCTCCACCCACTTCCTGCCCCCGACTGCCCCCCTCAGAATCCCTGACCCATCCTGCTCCTTGTCCCCTCACCGTCCCCCAGAGACCCCACTACCACCACCACCCTGGGACCCCACCCCTGCTCCCTGTCTGCCCCAACCCCTATCCACCCCCCCCAGAACGCCCACAGTCCAACCCCCCCATTCCCTGCCCCCTGACCGCCCCCCCAACCTCCACCCCCTCCCTGTGCCCTGACTGTCCCCAGGACTCCCTGCCCCTTAGCAACCCCCCCCGGCCCCAGCCTCTTACCCCCGGCTCCCTACTCACCCGAAGCCTCAGCGCCTCGCTGAACAGCCGCAGCGTGTCTCCGGCGGGGCCTGAGCTCCACCCCGCTCAGAGCCGCGTGGGGAGGGGGGAGGCTGTGAGCTCACGCCGAGCGGAGGCAGCTGAGGTCCTCCTGGAGCTCGCAGCCCCGCCCCCTCCCCACGCAGCTCGGAGTGGGGCGGGGCTCAGGGGCCCCACCGGAGACACGCTGCGGCGCTGTCTGAGGACGCCGCTCGATGCGCTAAGGCTCCAGGAGAGGGGCGGAGGCGGGAGCCTCAGCTGTTCTCTTGGGGGCCCCTGCAGAGCCCGGGGACCGGGGCAAATTGCCCCACTTGCCGCCCCCTCTGGGTGGCCCTGGAGAGCAGGTGGAACCTCAAGAGACCAACTCGCAGAGGTCACAGTGGCAGGTGGCAGCAGAAGGTGACTGCGCAGGGCCATTGGCAACAGAGTGGTGGAGTGAATGAAGAGCCACGGCCAGAGCGAACAGTGAGCAGCTGGAGGAACGAGCAAGGTGCCTTCTTGCCCCCCACCTGGGAGGTGGACTCACGTGAAAGCACCTCCGACGGCTTAAATAAGGGGCACCTTAAATAAACATTTGTTTGTTGGACTATATTTTAGTGACTTTGCTCCAGAATGCTAGATTTGTGACTGGGAATGGAAACGTATATAAATATGTTTCCCAGTAGGTCAAGATTTTTAAAATGCAGTATTTGCCAAGGTTGTTATCTCACATTGTTGCTATCTTGAGAGGTCATTATGTTGGGGAGTTTCTGTACTAAACATTTGTATTATTATAAAATTATTATAATTAATTTTTACATAAGAATGGTCATACTGGGTCAGACCAATGGTCCATATAGCCCAGTCTCCTGTCTTCCGACAGCGGTCAAGGCCAGGTGCCTCAGAGGGAATGAACAGAACAGGGAATCATCAAGTGATCCATCCCCTGTTGCCCATTCCCAGCTTCTGGCAAACAGGCTAGGGACACTCAGAGCATGGTGTTGCATCCCTCCCCATCCTGGCTAATAGCCACTGATGGACCTATTCTCCAGGAATGGATCTAGTTCTTTTTTTAATCCTGTTATAGTTTTGGTCTTCACAGCATCCCTTGGCAAAGAGTTCCACGCGTTAAACTTTATGTTGTGTGAAGAAGTACTTCCTTTTGTTTTTTTAAAACCTGCTGCCTATTAATTTCATTGGGTGACTGCTAGTTCTTGTTGAATGTGAAGGATTAAATAACATTTCCTTATTCACTTCCTTCACACCAGCCAAGATTTTATAGACCGCTATCATATCCACCCTTAGTCCTCTCTTTTCTAAGATGACAATTCCCAGTCATTTTAATTTCTCCACCTGTTTCATATCCCTAATCATTTTAGTTGCCCATCTCTGTACCTTTTCCATTTCCAATATATCTTTTTTGGGATGGGGTGACCAGATCTCCTCACTGTATTCAAGGTGTACAAGTACCATGAATTTTATATTTTCTGTCTTATTATCTATCCCTTTCTTAAAAAAGCAACGGTTTCAGAGCAGCAGCCGTGTTAGTCTGTATCCGCAAAAAGACCAGGAGTACTTGTAGCACCTTAGAGACTAACAAATTGATTTGAGCATAAGCTTTTGTGGGCTACATCCGATGAAGTGGGCTTGAGCCCACAAAATCTTATGCTCAAATCAATGTGTTAGTCTCAAAGGTGCCACGAGTACTCCTGCTCTTTTTAAAAAGGCAAACACAATGTTGGGAATCATTGACTGCCGCTGCCCATTGAGTGCATGTTTTCAGAGAACTATCCTCAATGACTCCAAGATCTAATTTAGACACCACCATTTTGTATGTATAGTTGAGATTGTTTTCCAATGTGCATCACTTTGCATTGATCAACATTGAATTTCATCTGCCACTTTTGTTGCCCAGTCACCCAGTTTTCTGAGATCCCTTTGTGACGCTTCCCAGTCTGCCTGGGACTTAACTACCTTGAATAGTTTTGTATCATCTACAAATTTTACCACCTTACTGTTTACGCATTTTTCCAGATCATTTATGAGTATGTTGAGCAGTAATGGTCCCAGTACCGACCCCTCAGGGATACCACTATTTATCTCTCTACATTCTGAAAACCGATAATTTATTCCTACCCTTTGTTTTCCATCTTTTAACCAGTTCCTGATCCTTGAGAGGACTTCCCTCTTATCCCATGATGGCTTATTTTTCAAAAGTCTATTTAAATTAAATACATTTAAAAAAATGTATATGTTTTTAGAAATCTAGACGTGTTATATGTTTTGGTGTAACTTGCATTATCCTTATGTTAAATTTGCATCATCGTAACAAAACATTTACTTTATTCGTATCTCTTTTATATATCTCATCGGTCCTGACACCCCCGCCCCCCTGTAAATTCGAACACCTCCCCTAATTTCAATTCCTGTGGAAAATATTGGGTACCTCACAAGGCATATTTTGTACAAAGATTATTACCATCGCATGTAGGGTGTGACTAGAGGGCTGCTTTGGGTCACACATGCTCAGTAGGGCATCTCCAAGAGTGGAGGGCCAATTCGACTCCCAAATTTAAAAAAAAGGGGGTGCCAACCTGTTCTGCCAGTTCAGCCAGCCCCAGAGAGAGACAGCCATATCGGAAGGGCGCTGAAGATCTCTGCCCTGAGGGCTGATGTTCGCAGGCCTGCTTTGGCTACCTGCAGCAAGCAGATAACTGCCAGGAGAAAGATCCCAGCCTATTCAAAGAACAGGGTGCTTGCTGCTTGGTCAGCTCAAGAGGACGTGAGGACATAAATGCCAAATGAGCAGCGCATGCTTTCAATGCATAGGATTAGTGGCCCATGTACCTTTCAGTACTGAAGAAATCTGTATGTTAGATTCTGTTATTTTTCTTTGACCGGTATGTGCTGTATTGCTGTAATGATAAGAGCATGTTTCGATTTATGAGGCGACTTAGTTAATGCACAGATTGTCCTCTTATCAACAGAAGAATGTTTTTGTTTAGTCTGAGCAGCTTTACAACACTGTGGTGTCTTTTCTCCAAATCAGAGCTACTCAGGGTACTGGCATCCGCACCTGTCCCAATTTGCATATTTGTGGTGTTCTCCACAGGTGGGAGTTCCGCTGTCAGAACAGACTGAACCTGCTCACTGTCCCTGCAATACAATGGAATTATTACGGGTACGGGTGTAATCAAAGTTTGGTGGGTTACACTCAGGCCGGGCCCTTGTCTCTGGCTCTTTAACGGAGCCCTGACTCTGCTCTCCCAGGAGCCCCTCTCTGCCTCAACACCGGTTGCTCTTACAGGCCCTGCTCACTAGGTGACATCTACCCTGTCTTTCCATCCATACTCCAAAGAATACTGGAGAACTGAGCGGGATTATGACATCACAGGTATCAAGGAGACTGAACAGCTGTAACATAAACACGGCCACACTGGGTCAGACCAAAGGTCCATCTAGCCCAGTATCCGGTCTTCCGACAATGGCCAATGACAGGTGTTTCAGAGGGAATGAACAGACCTCTTTTTAAAGTGCTTTGAGAGCTACTGATTGAAGATGTTAATAAGAGGTAGGGCTCTTTATTAACTTATGATATAGGGTGCTTTTCTTAAAGCACCCACTGCTGGAGTCAAGTGATTTATTTGAGAATCTCTGCTCTTTATTGTATTTTATTTGTTAACCAATTTTATTCCTTCATGGTTGCAAAGAGAACCTGAAGAACGTGAATTGAGTGCACCCTAGCAGCTCAGACACCAGAAGGCAAATGAAGTGTTCCCCAGATGAATGTTTTTTGAAGATTTCATTATTTGGAAGCCAATCTCATGATTTAGTTGGGGCCCAGATCAAGGGTTTGGAATGCTTGGGCTGGTGATACCGTGAACGTTTTTGTGCCCTCGTAGCACTGGATAATCACTTCAGGGCTGCTTCTCACTTCAGGCTGGGAGATTCTGCCTCAGGGGTTTTAGGAGTTCCCACAAGTAGGGAAAAATGTCCTATGCCTAGGGGCTTGAGAGTCATAGAGCTCGGAAAAGACCCAGGGTTTTCCTGGGAAACCTGATGCCCTCTCTCCTGCCTTATTCTGAGCTCAGCAGCTCAGCCCCCTTGGGCGATTGCCACATCCTATCTCCTGATCTAAGTACAGCATTGACACCTCACAGGCTAGAGGGAGATTGCAGGAGAGCAGCCTCATTGTGACCTAGGGATGACATCAGCGCCTGCCTGATGCCAGAGCAGCAACCTGCCCTCAGGTGTAGCCTGGGTACTTGGTGCTGCTTTGAGTGTATCTGTGATTCTTAGTGCCTGAGCCCGGCGAAATGAGATCACTCCTCCTGTTTCTCAACTCTGCCTTCTGCCTAAGGATCCTGCTGCTCTTTCTTCTGTATTATGCTGTGATCAGGCTTGCCAGATCTGAGGTAAGTGAGGCTCCTTGAGAGATGGAAAGGCTGGATTGATGCCAGCTGAATGCAGGAACCAAACAGAAGTAGTTTTCAATCAGCAGGATCGGATCATCTCTACCCAAAAGTCCTCAAAGAGCTGGCTCAGGAGGTTATTGGCCCACGGACATTAATTTTTTAACCAATGTAGGATTCCTGAGGGAATTCCAGAAGGCTGGAAGTGTGCTAATGTTTTGTCAATATTCAAAAAGTTACGGGGGGTTGGCCTGGCTTCTTATAGGCCATTTAGCCTGAAATAATGGACAAACTGATATAGGATTCAATCAATAAAGAATTAAAGGACGGGAATATATTCAAAGCAGGTTAACAATGTTTTATGGAAAATGGGCCATGTCAAACATAGATGTGACAAACTTAGACTTTTGGAAGGTGCTGTGCTTCACACATTCCAAGGCAAGATGGGCCCATTGTGATCTTCTAGTCTGACCCTCCTGTCTAGCACAGGCCAAAGAACTTCCCCACAATCATGCCTAGTGCATACCTTGAATTAAAATGTCCAATCTTGATTTAAAAAATTGCCAGTGATGGAGAATCAGTCCACCATGACCTTGGTAAATTGTTCCACTGGTTAATTCCTCTCACTGTTAAAAATGGACGCTTTCTGTCTAGTCTGAATGTGTCTAGTTTCAACTTCCAGCCATTGGACCATGTGAGACCTTTCTCTACTAGATTGAAAAGCCCATTTGTAATTATTTCTTCCCCATGTAGGTGTTTATAGACCTTTCCTCAAATCACCCTTAACCTCTTTAAGCGACATTGACTGAGCTCCTAAACTCTATCAGTATAAGGCAGGTTTTCTCATCCTTTAAAGATTCTTATGGCTCTTCTCTGAACCCTCTGCAATTTATCAACATCCTTCCTGAATGTTAGACACCAGAACTGGACACAGGATAGCAGCAGTGGTTGCACCAGTGCCAAATACAGAGGTAAAATAACCTCTCTCCTCCAACTTGAGATTCCCCTGTTTAGGTATCCAAGAACTGCAGGACATTTGGATTAAAAATTAGCACTATACAATATCAATGGAGCACAGGTTAAAGGGATTGAGAACAGGCTAATGGCTAACTGATAGATCTCAAAAAGTAATTGTCAAAGGGCTCATCAAATGTGGGTGTTTCTAATGGGGCTCTGCAGGGATCAGTACTAGGTCTGATGCTACTCAATATTTTTCAATGACTTGGAAGTAAATACAAAATTGCTGCTGATAAAAATGTGCTGATGACACGAAGATTGGCAGAATGGCAAATAATGATCAGGACAGGGCAGTCAGACAAAGAGTTCTGGAGAGTTTGTTTGGCAAATGGGGCCCTTTCAAACAAAATGCATTTTCACACAGCCCAACACAGAGTTATACATCTGGGAACAAGGAGGGCCTATTCAGCTTTAGCTTTGTATCATCTGCAAATCTGGCCACTTCACTGTTTCCCCCCTTTTCTAGATCATTTATGAAGATGTTGAAGAACTCTGGTCCCAGTACAGATCCTTGGGGGACCTTGCTATTTATCTCTCTTCATAAACTAACCATTTATTCCTACCTTTGGTTTCCTATCTTTAAACCAGTTAGTGATCCAATTGAAGACCTTCCCTCTTATCCCATGACAACTTACTTTGCTTAAGAACCTTTGATGAGGGATCTTGTTAAAGGCTTTCTGAAAGTTCAGGTACACTCTATCCACCGGATCACCCTTGTCCACATGCTTCCTCACCCCTGTGACATTATGCCCCATATTCTTCATAGAGATATTGTTCTAGGGATATGGCATAACTAAGGTATGTTTTATGCAAGATGGGTCATGTGAGATATCCTTGGAAAGGTTCTGATTTACTGAATGGGATTATCCTATTTGGATGGATGTATCATTTCTGTATCTGAAGTTAGGAATATGGGCTCTGTATCAATTACAAAAGTGCTTGCACCAGGGGAATGCCCCCAAATAGTAGGCAATCAGCCTGGATGGGCCATTGGGAAGGACAATAGGACATGGAAGATGCTAATCTTCCTCCTTCCTGAGAAGTTTCCTGGGATGCTGCTTTGACACTGCAGGGTGATGTGATCATGTCACCTCATAGAATTATAGAATCCATAGAATCTCAGGGTTGGAAGGGACCTCAGGAGGTATCTAGTCCGAGCCCCTGCTCAAAGCAGGACCAAACCCAACTAAATGATCCCAGCCAGGGCTTTGTCAAGCCTGCCCTTAAAAACCGCTAAGGAAGGAGATTCCACCACCTGCCTAGGGAACCCATTCCAGTGCCTCACCACCCTCCTAGTGAAAAAGTTGCTCCTAATATCCAACCTAAACCTTCCCCACTGCAACTTGAGACCATTGCTCCTTCTTCTGTCCTCTGCTACCACTCAGAACAGTCTAGATCCATCCTCTTGGGAACCCCCTTTCAGGGACTTGAAAGCAGCTATCAAATCCCCCCTCATTCTTCTCTTCTGCAGACTAAACAATCCCAGTTCCCTCAGATGGACATCATTTTGGACTGGTGGTATATTTCCACTAGGGTGGAGGGGCGGGGGTGGTGGTCAAACTGGGAGACAAAGGATTCCTGTCATAGCCAAATCCTATTGAAGGCTTGGAAGTGAGTTAATCTAGGTTCTTCTCCACCACCTCCCTGCCCCATAAGGAAGCCTGCTGAAAACATCTGGAGAACTAAAGGAACTAAACTGTGGGGGAGGAGGGAAGGGGCCGAGCCCAGGCGAGAAAGATCTAGCCTGGGAAGGGAATACCTGGCTAGTTAAGCTGCAAGCAGTGCAGTTTACCTTCAAGAAACTTTGCATCTCTCAGGCAAGTGGACTGAGCTCATGCCAAACTGTTGTTGTTGTTTTTTGGTGTAAAACAGCTGCCGTTTAAGGATGATCTAGGGGTTATATCAGCACTTGTTTGGGAGGATTTGCATAAGCCATTCATGACTTCATCACTCAGGAGTAGCATGGCCATCCCAAATGGCTGCAGATAAAACCCCGATATTATGCATTCCCTAAATATGTATCCAGGAAACACTGTTGTCCAGATGTAGGAAAGCACAATGCCTACCCATGATGCCTCAGAGCGCAATATTCTCCCAGAAGGAAAAACTTCCCTCTGGCCCCACATGGCAATCACCTCTGGCTCATTGTTCTCCCAGGTTTATTGAGGAGTTCTCTTCTAACCTTGCTGCTTTCTCTGTGTGTGGCAGGCTTCTCCGAGGAAGAGGAGGCCCAGAAAGACAAAAAAGAAACCGAAAGGTAAGCAGCCCCTGACCCACAGCTGCGGTGGCAGACTCAGGCCCCATGCAAAGCAAAGAAATAGGGTCTGTTCCCCCACCTGCCTCCCCTCTTCCTGCGAAGGCACAGAAATGCCCGGAGTCGTGCAGAGGCACTGGCTGGGGCTCCGTTCACAGGCTGCCTCTGAAATCTGGGGGCAATAGGCTGCTAAGAAGCAGAGGGTGCCCAAGCAGCTCAATGTCTCCTTTATGTCTCACTTCTGGCAGCTTTTGGACGCTGTGAGGAAGAGGTGGAGGAGGCTGGTGCATCCCCAGAGACGTGGTAAGCAATGCCCCCCTCCATAAATCTGCAGTGGGTCAGTCCCCTCCTTTAGCGTCATGCAATTCATCCCCACCCAGGGGCAGTAGCCCGAGTAATCCCTCCCCTGCCCCGACCTATGTACCACGCAGGCAACTCTTCTCCTTTAGACTCCTGCAATTCATTCCCACCCTGCAGAAGTTGCCATCTCTAATCCACCCCCACGCCTCGTACAGTGGGTCATTCCCTTCTTCCAGCATCATACGGCTCCTTTAACCTGGGGCAGTGGGGGGGAGGGGTAGATTGTGTCGACTGGACTGAACCCTCCTCCCCTCCTAAGAGCGGGAGAAAATGTTTTCTGGGAGCAGCCCCGTGCACCCCGGGGAGGTGAGGTGGAGAGGTCAGGAGGAAGGCTGGCCTTTCTGGTACGGTGAGTAGGGGATCCAGCAGCACTTGGGTAATGGCCCCTCCTCCAGTCCCCCAGCATAGATTCCAAGGAGGATTTGAACCCTGGACCTTCAGCTCTGCAGCATAAAGCACCCCTTAGAGCTAAAGAAGTAGTTGCCTAGTTGGTAGCTAGAGTAGGCTGTTATCCTATCCGTTGATTAGCTTCTGTGGAAGGGACATGACACATGCGGCCAGCAGGATAGACACTCACCTCCACAGCACTAGACAGGATCACCTAACAATCCAGCTAACCCCAACCCAGAACATCCAAGGCCCGGGTATTGCAGGGGAGGAGGCTGCCTCAGTGGAGAATGGGACAGGGAGCCTTTCGGTGCCGCCCCTCTAGGTAAAAGAGGGCCTGAGGGCAGGGCCTGCACTCAGCTATCTGCTCTCTCTCTTCCACAGCTGCCCTGTGCACCTGGAGAAGCTCCCCTTGGCTCAGAGCCTCTGGCTTCTTGAGAGGAGGCAACAGGACGTGGCCAGACACCTGGATGCAGTTCTGTTACCGTAAGGCAACTGAGCCGGGGGGCACCAGACTGGGGGCTGGGTGGGAGGGGATAATGAATGTAGAGGGGAGGGAGCAGGGAAAACCAGACACGCCAGCATCCTAAAATAACAGGTGAGATACCAGTGAAAGTGAGGTGAGGGATTATCAGAAATTAAATGCAGAGACTACAAGTTGGGGTTGTGAGTAGGATCAAATCCTTCTGTACGGCAATATCTGCCAGCAGGCGACTGTCTCGAACCTGCCCGTGCTGTGTCTGAAAGAAAAAGCAATCCAATGACACGCTGTGAGGGGGTGTCCTCCCCACCTAGGACTGGAAGGGGCTCAGGTGGCCAGGCAGGCCCATGAACTCCACAGGGTGCACCTGGAGGAAGAGCCAGGGAGCAGGGAATTGATTCCAAGCAGGCTCAGCTGGGCAGGGCCTATCAAGCCAGGAAACTGGCAAGAGACAGGGGCTGCGGCTGGGAAAGGGCAGTTCCTCCCTGGGAGGAGGGGGGAGTGTTTGGAGCTGGTGCACCCAGAGCAAGGAGGGGAACCAGGAGTAGTAGGAAGCAGTCCAGGCTGGGAGAGGAAAGCCCAGAACTGCTGGGTTGAGGGTCCCTGGCCTGGAGCCCGGTGTGAAGTGTGGGCCCAGGTTTCCCTACCAGCCACCGAGGGCACGGCCCAGACCGGCGGGGCAGCGAATAGGAGGACTGTCTGGGTCACTGTGGGAGTGACAGGCAATTGAAGGACTGTACCCTGGAAGAGGGGGAAACGCTGAGTGGCCTAGCTAATAAGAGGACACTGCAGTTCCCGGAATGAGAGAGAGATGATGTGACCACATGCGACAATTGGAAGGGGCATTGGCCTCCAGAGCTAATCCCCAGAGTAGGCTCCAGACAAGCAGTGAGTGGGGCACCCTGTGATACACCCCAAACATGAGTCATCAGCTGGGTTCAAACCCAGGACTTTCAGGACCATAGCACAGTCCCCCACCACCGGAGAAACTCCATTAACTGGGAGCAATAGTAGGTTGTTAGCCTCTAGTGTATCAGCCATTAGAAGAGGACAGTTTTCCAGTGGGTTACAATGTAAGAACATAAGAACAGCCAGACTGGGTCAGACCAAAGGTTCATCTAGCCCAGTATCCTGTCTTCCAAAACTGGCCAATGCCAGTGCAGCAGAGGGAATGACCAGAAGAGGGAATCATCAAATGATCCCGTCCCCTGTCGCCCATTCCCAGCTTCAGACAAACAGAGACTAGGGACACCATCCCTGCCCATAGCTAATAGCCATTGATGAATTTATCTAGTTCCTTTTATAGTTTATAATCTTGGCCTTCACAACCTCCCTGGTGAGGGTTACACACACATGCTCACATCTTCCTCACCCAAAGCAATTGTTGTTAGCTAATCTTTCTGTTAAAATAGCACTGGGTCCCCAATCATGCTCAATGCCCCATTGTGCTAGGAGCTGCACATGTGCGTGTGACAAAGGAGTTATCGTTCTAGATAAAATGAGTGCCGGCTCCCCCTCTCAGTCCTTCGTTACCCAGTTGATGTCCTTGTGTCAGGCTGTGGTGTGCAATGCATGCCTAGGCACTGCCCCATTGCACTACTGTTGGAAGGCTGTGCCCAAGCCCTGCCTTTGCTCAGCAGGGCCATGTCCCATCTGTCCCTGTCTGCTCTCTCCCACAGGCCGAGTGTGTCGACATCTGCCACGAGCCAGTTCTCCTACTCCTCTAGGGAATCCACCACCTCTGCCCTCTGGAGTCAAAGCTCCTTTTCCCTGAGAGAAGCCTCCATCATTCAGTCGGAGCCCCTCTGCCACACAGGGGAGATCATGCCCTTCGCGAGCTGGGAAGGATCCACTCATCCCATCCAAGCCCAGCCTCTCTCCAGGCCTCCTGCCCACGGCAGACGAGACCGGGGAGAGCAGACCACGGGTCTGGACCAGACTTCAGTCCATGGCTCAGACTTCAACCTCCGGCAGAAGCATCTGCAGAGGCGACTGGGGGCTCCACAAACCCCCATCCCGGGGAAGCCATTGCTGGGTAAGCGGGACGCCAATCATCAATTGGAAGTAGACACAGATCCGCCCAAATGTGGATTTCCAGCAAAGGTCCCGGAGCCCCTCAGATCCAACACCAGCCCTCAGCGTGCACAGGAGATCCAGGAGCCATGTGTCTGCCCCTGGGGACCCCTTCCCCAAAAGGCCCATAGGATCATGGCATCCCCTGATGCCATCCTGGCCAGGCTTGTGCCCACGGCGGGGGTCAAGCTGCAGGATCACGTGGCTCAGAAATGCTGGCAGATCCAAACGAAGGCCTTTCCTAAGATGGTGCGCGAGTCGCACAGGGATGCTCCCCTCCGGAGAGAGACTGCCCTGCCTGGGCCACTCCACCCCCCTAGGGAGCCAGGCAAGCACAGGATAGTGGCCTTCCCAACGATGGGACAACAGCCTGCCCACCCCCTCGAACTCCACATAAGGCATCAGCATCTGGTCATGCAGAGGGGGCTGCTCACCCTGGACCCAGAGCCCCTGACAAAGCTGCCTCACACCGTCCCAGCCAGGGGAGCCCGTGTGGAGTTCAGTGAGATGGAGACCGATTTCCTGCAGACGGGGAGGCGAAGCACAAGCTCCTCTTCTTCCACACGTCCTCCAACGCCAGTGGAAGATACCACCATGGAGACAGGCAGGAATGATGGTGCAGCAGGAAAGCAGACTAACCCACAGCGCTGCACTCTGCCAGCAGGGGTGGGTCTGACATCCTCACCTCCAGGAACCACAGTAGCAGAGAAGACACTCGCAGCGACACTCCAAATTTATAGGAGCGAGTTGAGAAAGCCCCTTACCTGTGTGAGCGGCACCAAAGGGACTGAAGAGAAGCTGGAGCTGCACATGGAGAGGAAGGTTCTCTTGGGAGAAGGCTCCTGCCTGCAGCCAGGGGCACAAGCAGGTGAGCGCAGGGCAGATCTTCCCAGGACCCAATGCCACCAGGTAGCCCCAGAGGCACCAGGCTCTGAGCAGCTAACAAGATCCACCCTTGACTCTCTCATTGCTGGGCAGGCTGCACACGACCTGCAGATCAAGCACCTGACGGAAATGTTGAGCAGCTCCCGCCCCTTGGTGGGCCAGGTCTCAGTTTGCCAGCAGTACCGCAAGGCATATCCAGGAAAGAGGAAGGGTGAGAAAACTCCAAAGGAGACGTCTGCTGATCTGCATGGTGTTCGAGACATCATGCATTCACATGGGTTCAATGGAACTGTGAATTCAAAGCTCTCCAGGGACCAGCCACCAATCAGAGTTTGCGAGAAGTGTGGTAAGCATCGACGGAAGAGACCAGCTGGCTCGGCAGGTGCTGACTTGCCGGGAAGATCCCATGGAATTCCACAGCGATGGACTCCAGGAGACTCTTCAGCATCATCCAACCACAATAAGATGCCAGTGCTGTGGCTCCTTCCAGTAGACAAGAGCAAGAGGCGGGATGGAAAGGGGAAAAGGGCTCCCCGCAAGCAACCAAAGATGGTGTCCGTTGCAACGAGTACAACAGGGCTTTCGCAAGCTGGGGAGAAAGCAAGTGAGAGTCCTGACGGTTCTCCCTCAAAGTCACCAAAGGCCTCCAGAGCTAGGACAACATCCCCTTCAAGGAGCAAAGTTCTCCAAAAGATGTTAATGTGCCTGAAGCAAACCTTCAGCAAGCTGCAACACAAAGTGAAGTCCCCAATGTCCAAGGACCCTCGTTCCAGAACACCTGACACTAAATTTACAAAGCCACCCTTTTGGAAGGCAAGGGCCTCCAAGGGTGTCCGGTTTCCATACTACTGAATCCCACCCTGCCAGCATGCCCACTAACAGCAGGGGCCCACAAATTCCAACCTCTCCCTATCATCCAGTGGGCCCGGTAAGCATGGGCTAAAGTGGCTGAGAAGAATGGCTTGTTGTCCTGGGACACAGAGACTGATGTATAAGTGACTCTCCTTGGGGTATGACATTTAAACCAAGATTCCAAGATGAAGGGGGGCCTGGGAGCTTTGATGAGACTGAGGGTGTGGCTAGCTCACTGGATTTATTACTTTCCTTCATGCGGTTCAAGAATCAATCCTTCCTTCAAGAAGAGCTGATACTAAATTTACAAAGCCACCCTTTTGGAAGGCAAGGGCCTCTAAGTGTGTCCAGTAGTACTATTAGGGCCGTACCGTCAATCAAACTCAAACCGGCCCTTTGACCCCTAATACCTCGCCCCTTGACCCCTTAAACCCCGCCCACCTATCACCAGAAGTCCCACCCACAGGGTATTACTTCCAGGGTCAAGGAGGACACATGACCGGAAGCAAAGTATGTCATGTGACCCCTCTAAGAACTCCTTCCACTGCCCTCTACCAATCAGGAGAGGTTTCGCCCTCATAGGCCGACCCGGAGAGGGGATTTGACCAATCAGGGGTGTTCCAGGGTGGGGTGATCCATCCAGATGTGGTTCGTGTGACCCCTCTAAGAACTCCTCCCACTGCACTCTACCAATTGCGATGGGTTTCGGCCGCATAGGACCACTCTGAGAGCAGATTTGACCAATCGGTGGTGTTCCGGGACGGGGTGACCTGTCCAGATGAGGGTCGTGTGACCCTTCTAAGAACTCCTCCCAGCGCCCTCTGCCAATCAGAGCGCAACACTATCACCCCATAAGTCCCAGCACCAGGGCAGAAGAGGCCATCTTTTACCAAGGACGCGTGCTTTAGAAATCGTGGAAGCATGGACTCCTTCACCACCCCTGGTGAGAACTTCAGATTTTGTGTTAGCACCGAGGGCCTTTGGACTTGTGTGGAGAAAGCGCTACATGAGCGACAGTTCCCACGAGGGCCCTTTGACTCAGCCCTTGATGGATACGCTGGAACCCAAAACCCAAACTCTCGTGAGGCACACCGATGAGTGTGATGGCCTCTCATTGTCAGCCCCCCTAGAGGTGGAAGGTGAACGCAGCTCAGGGGAGTCATCGGAGGACAAGGTGAACGGAAAAGACATTGCTCAGGTAAATGAATGATTAAGAAGTGACTGTTGATGATGGGGTGTAATGGGGTTAGGAACCGGGGGGTGGGGTGGGTTGTGTATATTTAAAAACAAGGAGTGGGAGCTTACACTGTTTCTTTTCTGAAAATCTCTCCACAGCTTGACGATGCCTTTCTAGAGGACCCAGAGGCCCTGGACAGCATTGCATCAAGCAGCGAAGATGAACCGGGCTCTCCTTGTTTTTGCTCAATGCCGGTACAAATTGTTGAAGAGGACTCCAAGGATGACGGCTATGAGGAGTTTAGGCGGCTTGGCATGGAACTAACTGAGCCAATGCCACGTCGTGAGCGTAAAAAAGTCATGCGGACTATTGTACGTGTTGCTGTTTATGCTGTCCTTCATCAGTGCCTTAGGGAAAAGCTTTTTGAAGATTGTGAGGGCTGTGTCATAGATGCGCCAGCACAACAGCACCATGACTGTGTGACTTGGACTTCAGTAGATCTAAACTTCAAGCTCCGGCGCCTGTGTGCTGAGTTCTGTTTGGAAAGCTTATTAAACACTGTTCTTGCCATAGGTTATGCTACGCAATGTCTGTGCCTACCCAAGAACATTTAGCGTAAGGGGTGACCTTGATAAATGCTGTGCAATTTAGTGCAGACCCTGGCCGTGTTTTAAAGAAAATGACCAAACCGGAAGATGCCTGTGTCACATTCTTGACTTGAACTGGGACCGTATAGAATATGATTGCAACCAAGGTCCTGTAGTGGCACCAAATCTTTTGTAAAGGGGGTCATATAAGGGGTCTAAGACCAGGTTATGGGTTGCTGGTTATGATTATGCTGTCTGTATGAATGTGTCATTTTGTAGTTGAAGTTATGAATATTGGCTTTATCATGTCTGTATCTCAAACTTATGCTATGCTTCTGGGTGACATCCCAGACGAGTTGGTGTTAGCTCTGCCTAGCCTGCTTGATGGCCCATTAAGGACCATCAGCTACACAATTGATCCATTGAGAGAAGGCAGATGCACCTTGTAAGTCAGCAAAGTATGCAGGAACTTGCCCATGTGACTCCAGACTCCATTTTGCTTGTAATTTTCCACAGTAAGGACAAAGAGGTGTTCTTACACCTGGAAAAGACTATAAAAGGCTGATGCCTCATCTCCAGCTTGTCTTCAATCCTGCTTCTTACCTCTGAAGGGACTTTACTAGAATCTGAAGCTCTGAACAAAGAACTGATGACCCGTCCCAGCTGGGGATGGACTCCAGAGACTTAATTTAATCCTGGAGTTTATTCTATCACTGCTACAAGCCTGAACCAAAAACTTTGCCATTATTGTATGTAATTGATTCCGTTTAACCAATTCTAGCTCTCATCTGTATCTTTTTCCTTTTATGATTTTATAGATGTATAGATTCATAGATTCTAGGATTGGAAGGGACCTCGAGAGGTCATCGAGTCCAGTCCCCTGCCCTCATGGCAGGACCAAATACTGTCTAGACCAGCCTTGATAGACATTTATCTAACCTGCTCTTAAATATCTCCAGAGATGGAGATTCCACAACCTCCCTCGGCAATCTATTCCAGTGTTTAACCACCCTGACAGTTAGGAACTTTTTCCTAATGTCCAGTCTAAACCTCCCTTGCTGCCGTTCATGCTCATTGCTTCTTGTTCTATCCTTAGAGGTGAAGATGAACAAGTTTTCTCCCTCCTCCTTATGACACCCTTTTCGATACCTGAAAACTGCTATCATGTCCCCTCTCGGTCTTCTCTTTTCCAAACTAAACAAACCCAGTTCTTTCAGCCTTCCTTCATAGGTCATGTTCTCAAGACCGTTAATCATTCTTGTTGCTCTTCTTTGGACCCTCTCCAATTTCTCCACTCTTTCAGTACCTGTTTTCCCCCAATTACAAGGTTTCATCCTGTGAGTTTATTGACGCTGAAACCGTGTGTGTGTCTTGGAAGCACGCAAAAGACCGGTACTCTGTCTCTGGCAATACCAACGTCTTCATAGCCTGTTTCACCACCGCTTCTGCCCGCTTAGAACTATACAACCTCCTTGAGAGGTTGCAAGAGTGGTTCCTGTACCACGACACTGACTTGGTGATATTTGTGAAAAGGGAGGGTGAGTGGAATCCCCCTCGGGGGGATTATTTAGGGGACCTCACGAGCGATTATTTCAATTAAAAAATAATAATCTGTGTACTTTTTTCTGAATTGGTCTTTTTTTTAAAAAAACAAACAAACACCAAACATCAATTGTCTTTAAACCCCTTACCTGGGGTGCTTTATTGGGTAACATGGCTGTGAAAATTATCACAAAATACATGTCTGTGCTTGTTGAAACCTGTTTTGAGCAAGGCTAGGCATGCCCAAGGAATATCTCATCGGTAAATGTCTTTTCATAACCTTTTTCAAAAGCTCCTTTGGTTTTAGATAGTCTCACGTGGTCGCATTTCTCAAAGGAAGAGGCACGTGACCTTTGCTGAAAATAGCTTGAAAGGCCTTGGATACCTCACCACTCGTCTTGTGTTTTTGACCTAAGGCCCAGGCATATTTGGATAGAATGTCTATCACTGTTAAGATGTACTTAAAACCGCTGTTGCATTTGGAGAACTGGTGCATATCCACCAAATTTGCCTGCCATTGCACATCCACATATGAACCAATGGTCTTGTTTCTTTTAAAATGCATTTGAGCCGGTTTGTGTAAAGTGAAAAAAGAACAGGAGTACTTGTGGCACCTTAGAGACTAACAAATTTATTTGAGCATAAGCTTTCATGGGCTACAGCCCACTTCATCGGATGCATGCAGTGGAAAATACAGTAGGAAGATATAGATATACACAGAGAACAAGAAACAATGGGTGTTACCATACACCCTCTAAGGAGAGTGATCAGTTAAGGTGAGCTATTATCAGCAGGGGAGAAAAAGAACTGTTTGTAGTGGTAATGAAAATGGCCCATTTCCAGGGCCATTGACAAGAAGATGTGAGGAACTGTAGTGGGGGAAAAAATAAGCCCGGGAAAGAGTTTTACTTTGTGTAATGGCCCATCCACTCCCAGTCTTTATTCAAGCCTAATTTAATGGTGTCCAATTTGCAAATTAATTCCAATTCAGCAGTCTCTTGTTGGAATCTGTTTTTGAAGTTTTGTTGTTGTAATATTGTGACTTTTAGGTCTGTAATCAAGTGGCCAGGGAGATTGAATTGTTCTCCGACTGGTTTTTGAATGTTATAATTCTTGATGTCTGATTAGTGTCCATTTATTCTTTTACATAGAGACTGTCCGCTTTGGCCAAAGTACATGGCAGAGGGGCATTGCTGGCACATGATGGCATCTATCACATTGGTAGATGTGCCTGGTGGCGTGGCTGATGTGATTAGGTCCTATGATGGTATCCCCTAAATAGATACGTGAACAGAGTTTGCAACAGGCTTTGTTGCAAGGATAGGTTCCTGGGTTAGTGTTTTGTTGTGTGGTGTGTGGTTGCTGTGGGATTGGGGGCTGTCTGTAGGCGAGGACAGACCTGTCTCCCAAGATCTGTGAGAGTGATGGATCATCCTTCAGGATAGGTTGTAGATCCTTGATGATGCACTGGAGAGGTTTTAGTTGGAGGCAGTGGCAGATTAACAAATTTGCCACCCCTAGGCCCTCAAAAAATTGCCGTGCCCCCTCCCCACCCCGTGCACCAGCTCACCTCTGCTCCCCCGCGGCAAGACTGGGAGGGGGTGGGGAGAAGGGGACTTGTGGCACGCTCGAGGGATGATGGCGGTGGAGCGGAGATGAGCTGGGATGGGGAGCGGTTCCCGGGCCCCCCCAGGTTACTCCCCGCACCCGTGGGTCCAGCTCGCCTCTGCTCCGCCTCCTCTGATTGTGCCGCTACTCACTTCTCCCTCTCTCCCAGCACTTTAGCGTGGCAAGCCTGGGAGGGAGGTGGAAGGGGGGAAGCGTGGCGCGCCTGGGAGAGGAGGCAGGCCAGGGATTTGAGGAAGGGGCAGAGTTGGGGAGGGGGCGTGAGCAAATTTGCCGCCCTAGGCCTAAGCCTTGTTGGCCTAGGCGATAATATGCCACTGGTTGGGGGCTGAAGGTGATGGCTAGTGGCGTTCTGTTACTTTCTTTGTTGGGCCTGTCCTGTATTAGGTGACTCCTGCGTACTCTTCTGGCTCTGTCAATCTGTTTCTTCACTTCAGCAGGTGGGTACTGTAGTTGTAAGAATGGTTGATGGAGATCTTTTAGCTGTTTGTCTCTATCTGAGGGCTTGGAGCAAATGGGATTGTTTCATAGACCTGGGCTGTAGACAATGGATCGAGTGGTGTGGTCTGGATGAAAGCTGGAGGCATGTAGGTAAGTATAGCGATCAGTAGGGTGGTGTTTATGTGGCCATCGTTTATGAGTGCTGTGGTGTCTAGGAAGTGGATCTCTTGTGTGGAATGGTCCAGGCTGAGATTGATGGTGGGGTGGAAATGTGTAAAGTGTAAGTGTCCCTGTCTGAAAGCCTGTCTTCTATGTAAAGTTTTGCTATGCTTTCTGGCCACTTGAGAAAGAGGGTTCACCCCGCCGAAGCTCCCAACTTCCCCGGGGGTGTAATATATTTTCTTTAACAGAGCTGCCTGTGTAGAAATGACTGTTACTGGTACCGTCTTTTACTAACACAAATATGAAGGGGGACACATTCATACTGACACATTTAAATAAATAAATGTTATTAATCGCCTGGTTTCACATGCCGTTTTACAAACGCCTGTAAAAATGGACACCACGACCCCTACCATAAGGGAGTCTGAGCTGGTCCATGCTTCCATTTTGTCCTTTTCCGGATTTTCCTCTTCAGATCTGTGTCTCAGACATGAGCAAAAACAGCTGATGCTACCGCTGTCAGCTCTCAAAGGCCTCTAGTGGGACGGACAATGAGAGGCCTTCATGCTCATCGGGGTGTCTCACGAGGGTTTGGGTTTCGGGTACTGGCGTATCCATCAACGGCTGAGTCAAAGGGCCCTCGTCGGAACTGTCGCTCATGTAGCGCTTTCTCCACACAAGTCCAAAGGCCCTCGGGGCTAACACAAAGTCTGAAGTTCTCACCAGGATGGTGAAGGAGTCCATGTTTCCACGATTTCTAAAGCACGCGTCCTTGGTAAAAGATGGCCTCTTCTGCTCCGATTGCTGGGTCTTATGGGGTGATGGTGATGCGCTCTGGTTGGCAGAGAGCGCTGGGAGGAGTTCTTAGAGGGGTCACACGACTCTCTTCTGGGCAAGTCACCCGGCTCTGGAACACCACCGATTGGTCAAATCTGCTCTCAGGGCGGTGCTGTGTGGCTGAAACCCATCGTGATTCACAGAGGGCAGTGGAGGAGTTCTTAGAGGGGTCACACGAACCACTTCCGGATGGGTCACCATGCCCCGGAACACCCCTGATTGGTCAAATCCCCTCTCCAGGTAGGCCTATGGGGGCGAAACCCCTCCTGATTGGTAGAGGGCAGTGGGAGGAGTTCTTAGAGGGGTCACATGACACCCTTTGCTTCCAGTTATGTGTCCTCCTTGACCCCAGAAGTAATATTCCCCATGGGTGGGACTTCCAGTGACAGGTGGTCGTGGCTTAAGGGGTCAAGGGGCAGGGTTTAAGTGGCCAAGGAGAAGGGTTAGGGTTTGATTGATGGTAGGTCCCTTATACTATTTCCGATTTCCATACTACTGAATCCCACCCTGCCAGCATGCCCATTAACAGAAGGGGCCCACTAATTCCACCATCTCCCTAGCAACCAGTGGGCCTTGTAAGCATGGGCCAAAGTGGCTGAGAACAAGTGCTTGTTGTCCTGGGACACAGAGACTGATGATAAGAGACTCTCCTTGGGAGATGACTGATGTTCTCAAGTGCTTGTTGTCCTGGGACACAGATACTGATGATAAGAGACTCTCCTTGGGGTATGACTGAGGGCTGATATTCGCAGGCCTGCTTTGGCTACCTGCAGCAAGCAGATAACTGCCAGGAGAAGGATCCCAGCCTATGCAAAGAACAGGGTGCTTGCTGCTTGGACAGCTCAAGAAGGCGTGAGGACATAAATGCCAAATGAGCAGCGCATGCTTTCAATGCATAGGATTAGTGGCCCGTGTACCTTTCAGTACTGAAGACATCTGTATGTTAGATTCTGTTAGTTTTGTCAATATTCTGTTTAACCCCAGATTCCAAGATGAAAGCGGGGCCTGGGGCTTCAATGAGACTGATGGTGTGACTAGCCACGAGTGTGAGGAACAGTCTATGATCTGCCCTCACATCCCAGAGACGCTGGTTGTGGTGCCCCCAAGCCCACAGGGCGGGTCCCTTGTTCCCCTTAACCCTCTTCCATTTTTCCTTGTTTTCCTTACAGTTGCTGTTCAATAAATTGTATTTGGTTTGAACTTAATGTGCTGATCAGGGGTAGGGAAGCGGCCGGTGCAGAGAGAGTACCCCGGAGTGGGGCCATCCCCGAGCACGCAAGAAACTCCACTTTCATTTAAAAAATAGTAAATGTCTAGCCCATCATGCTTCAAAATGGGACCCCCCTAATGGTTCAAAAAGTATAAGGGAAATCAAAAGAATCCCCCAGATAATTTTAAAATCTCATGATTCGGGACGCCTGCCTTGTTTGAATGTATTGGGTCGGCAGTAGTTGCCGATATGTGCGGGGTATGGAAGCACTTATCTTTACAGCCAAGCAACTAATTCATGGGGAATAATTTAAGCTGTGAACCCATCCCATTGCCTCTTCACAAATTCTCCCTAAAAAGCTTCCAGGGCACTCAAATTTATCCCTATTTCAAAAATAATCGCGGGGGGAGTTCAATGAATAATTCTGCTTCAGGAATCAGTTTGCTAGTTAAAACTCACAGTGTGTGGATTGGACACTCGGGTCATATGACTTCATTCTGTTCCCTGATTGGATGAGCAGAACTCCAAGAAATCTGATTGCTAGCGTGAATGCTCTCCTTTCCTTCTTCAGAATTTATTTGCAGGAATGTAATGTACTATCGAGGAGACAGTGTGTTCCAATGGGCAGAGCACTGGCTAGGCAGTCAGGAAACTTCAGTGCAGTCGCAGTTCTGCTACTAACCTGTTGCATGAGCCTGGATGAGTTGCCTCTCTGTACCTCAGTTTCCTCACGTGTTTAATAGTCTACTAACCCGTACTGCCCTTTGGAAGGTGCTGTCATAGATTCCAAGGCCGGAATGCTGCTGTATCACACAGGCCAGAAAACTTCCCCAAAATAATTCCTAGAGCAGCTCTTTTAGACAAACATCCAGTCTTGATTTAAAAGTTGTCAGTGATGGAGAATCCACTACAATCATTGGTAAATTGTTCCAATGATTAATTACTCTCTCCAATATCAATGTATGCCTTATTTCACACGGGCTTTCTTCAAGATGGTTTCTCTCAACCACAGTCTCCCAGCAAAGTGGTGCCTGGCTCCCCCTTGCTCAAGCTCTCTTCCAGGGGCCCAAAGGTGCTGGTGGTTTTGTTTTGTTAGGTGAAAGAATGTGGGGTTGTCTGCCCCTTTCTTTTCTAGCCCCTTGAGTCTTGGAAGCTGATTCTTCTAAAGCAGTGGTTGTCAACCAGGGGCACGGGGTCCACAACTCCTGTCAATATTTGCCTAGTTTTACAGCAGGCTACATAACAAGCACTAGCGAAATAAGTACAGGTTAAAATTTCATACAGGCAAAAGGAGAAAGTCAGCAATTTGTCAGTAAGAGTGTGCTGTGACACATCTGTATTTTAGAGCTGATTTTGTAAACTAGTAGTTTCTGAGTGAGGTGAAACTTGGGGGTACACAAGACAAATCAGACTCCTGAAAGGGGCACAGTAGACTGAAAAGGTTGAGAGCCACTGTTCTAAAGGATCCCCTCAAAGCAAAGTTTATCCAAGCTGTGAGGAAGGAGACCTGAAGTCTGTTGGTGAAGGCTCCGTGTGTAACCCACACACCTCCTGGGTGTGGTATCCTGTCTCTTCTAGTGGCACCAAGACCACTTAATGAGAGAGAGCTAAAATGCATCTGTGCTGCAGCCTTTTAGCTCATGCGGTAGAGACTCATGCAGTAAGTTCCAGAGGCCCTAGGTTCAAACCCGCTCGCCACCAACAGGGGTCTGTCAATGTTACAAGTGGGGGCTCGTCTGGGATTTTAACCGGGAAGTCTCTGAGCTCAGAACGTGCTTTCTCAGCGAGGGGAAGTATGTAACCCACACACCTCCTGGGTGTAGGGTTCTGTGCTATCTAGTGGCACGAGACCATTTAGAGACAGTTAAATGAGTCTGCTCTACAATTCTAGCAACCAGCCAGTTGGCTCTTAGATTATGCACTAAACTCCAGAAGTCCCAGGTTTGATCCTGCCTGCCAGCTACCAGGGTCTGTCAACATTACATATGCTCTACCCTCCCCTCACTTGTCTTTGCTGAAATGTAAATTGCTTGGTTCACTACCATCTCCTTCCCCTGCTGTCTTGATGACCCTGTTTGCTGCTTATATAAACCCCCATTCCTTTGTTTAGGACAGATCTCTTTAACAGCATTTGCCTAGGAGCAGTGATGAGCTGCCAAAATCTTAACAACTGGTTCCCTATAAAAAGTTCTGATTTAAGGGTGGGGAGGGGCCAGGGGAGAGATCCTCGTGGGGCTGGGGGCCCCTGCAGGGGCTGGGCCAATTGCCCAACTTGCCCCTTCCCCTCTCCTCTGGCCAGCCCTGGAGCTTGCAGAAGCCGCCCCCCACCCCCATCCCTTGCTGGGCCATTCAAAAAGTGGCAGCAGGACGACTCCAGAGCTCAGCTGAGCTGCCCAGCTGGTGCTGGCAGCTGGCCATGCTGCAGCTGGGGGGGAAGCGGGGGAAGGGCTGGAGGAGCCTCAGCTTCCCCAGCTGGGAATCCTGGGAGCAGCAGGATGGTCCGGCCCACAGACCAGAGTTCTTTGCCCACCCCCTGGCCCTTTAACAACCGGTTCTCCATGGAGGTCTAATTTTAACAACCGGTTCTTGAGAACCTGTGGGAACCTGCTCCAGCTCACCACTGCCTAGGAGGGGCTGTCAGGTTTTCACAAGTACTGTCGTAGAGGGGGAACTCATAACTCTCCATGTAATGTTGCATCATGATCTTATTGACCAGAGAGTTGTTAGCTTTCAAATGGTACCTCCAGGGATTTCCCTACACCCACCCTGAAATTCCTCAACACTCCCCTCGCCCAGTTTTGTGAACTAGTTACATGTCACACCTGGCGGCTGAACTTTACGACTTTGTCCTCACCCACAACTATCTCACATTTGTGGACAATATATACCTTCAAGTCAGTGGCCCTGCTGTGGGGAGCCGCATGGCACCATAGTATGCAAAACATATTAATGGCTGATTTTGAACAACGCTTCCTTAGCTCTCATCCCCTAGCACCCCTACTCTCCTTGCGCTACATTGATGACATCTTCATCATCTGGACCTATGGAAAAGAAGCCCTTGAGGAATTCCACCATGATTTCAACCATTTCCATCCCACCATCAACCTCAGCCTAGATCAATCCACACAAGCGGTCCATTTCCTTGGCACTACTATGCTAATAAACTATGGTCACATAAACACCAGCCTATATCGGAAACCTACTGACCGCTATACTTACCTACATGCCTCCAGCTTCCATCCAGGACACACCACACGATCCATTGAGCTATCTTGATTATCACTACAAAAGTTTGTTTTTTTTTCTCCTGCTGATAATAGCTCATCTTAATTAATTAACCTCTTTGAGTTGCTTGGGCATCTCCCACCTTTTCATGTTCTCTGTATGTATATATCTCTCCACACTATAAGTTCCATTCTATGCATCCGATGAAGTGGGCCCACGAAAGCTTATGCTCAAATATATTTGTTAGTCTCTATGGTGTCACAAATACTCCTGTTCTTTTTGCGGATACAGACTAACATGGCTCCTACTCTGAAACATGCCAATTTAGTGACTGTTTGGAAATTTGAATTGAAATTGAAACATTAATACATACTTTAAAAGCATATACAGTGTATGATAAAATTCGTGTTTCTGAAAGTATAATAGATGTGAAAAGCATGAACCTAGACTAGCTTCCTTATACAGCTGTTGTTTTTTATGATAATGCCAGGGCATTCATTTCCATGATGTTGGCCAACCTAATAATTTCAAATCATGATTTGTAAGCAAAGTCTCAATGAGCTCTCCCTGACAACTAATGATGAGCTGGAGGCTGCAGGGAAAGGCTTCAGGACCAGAATGTTCCCCCACCGAGAGTTCAGCTGAAATCACTGAGAGCGGCAGGGCCACCCAGAGAATTCAGGGGGCCTGGGGCAAAGAAATTTTGGGGGCCCCTTCTATAAAAAAATTGCAATGCTATACTCTCCTGGGGGCCCTTGCGGGGCCCACGGCAAATTGCCCCACTCGCTCCCCCCCTAGGGGCGCCCCTGGGAAAAATAAACCTTCCGCATTTCGGCACAAACCCAGTTTTGAGAAAACTTCTTTACAAGGTATCACTGGTTCTCAGCATCAGCTAGTGCTAAAGGCACTAAAGCTCATTAAAAGGGTTGGACAAATATTTCCCATCAAAACTTTTTCTGGATCGAAAACTAAGAGTTTTTAAAAAGCAGAAAAAAAAACGGACAATGTCTGCTTTCCTTCAAAAAATTTTAATTGAAAAGCTGAAATTAGTCTACCAAAACCTGAACATGGTTTGCGGTTTCAGAAGTGTGTGGCCAAATATTTGCTGCTTGCTGTGTTTGATTGTTTAAAGAAACAATAAAAAAATTCTGCTTAAAAAAAAATTCAAAACTTTTGAACCACCTCAGCTTGTAACCAAACACCTGAGCAGAGATTTTTCCAGGTTTCTGATACTCTGCTGGCTTCCTTGACTCATATCTGTCTCCATAACTTTGGGTTCATTTAGGTTAGGACATAAGAACAGCCATACTGGGTCAAACCAAAAGCCATCCTGCCCAGTATCTGTCTACTGACAATGGCCAATGCCAAGTGCCCCAGAGGGAGTGAACCTATCAGGTAATGATCAAGTGATCTCGCTCCTGCCATCCATCTCCACTCTCTGAGAAACAGAGGCTAGGGACACCATTCCTTACCCATCCTGGCTAATAGCCATTGATGGACTAAATCTCCATGCATTTATCTGTTTCCTAGAGACTGACTCCATGTGGTCCCTCACAAACTGGAGACGGTTACTGTGGGTTTGTCTTTAGTATAGCTTATGTACATACGCCACGAACTGAGCATTTGAGCTTGTTCCAGAATCTGGGATGAGCCTATGTTATCAAAATTGAAATGCTCAAAATAGCACATGCATGTGAATGGACACCGGCTGCTAAAATTAAATTAATCCAGGGGTTCTCAAAATGGAGGTCAGGACCCCTCAGGGGATCACGAGGTTATTACTGGGGGTCGTGAGCTGTCAGCCTCCACCTCAAACCCCGCTTTGCCTCCAGCACTTATAATAGTGTTAAATATATAAAAAAGTGTTTTCAATTTATAAAGGGGGGAGGGTCACACTCAGAGGTTTGCTATGTGAAAGGGTCACCAGGACAAAAGTTTGAGAACCACTGAATTAACCCCTCTGAAGCCTCAGGGAATGCAGGGGAGGGGGGTCTCCCTTGGTACGGTCGGGAAGGATATTGCTCTTCTCATGTGATCCCTCTCCCAGCGGCTAATTTTAAATGAAGCTACCCTCCCCTGACATGAATCTCCCTATGGCACTGAAATTACATATAGACTATAACTTGGCATTTGAGAAGTGAAAGGGATGGTAGCCCTAAAGGAAAAGCTAACAGCTTGGCTCTTCTGCAAGCCTCAAACTGCTGAATGAGCTTTAGGGTAGGGAAGGCTCTGCCTCCCAAACAGCCTGGCTCTGCCCCCTATCCGACCTCTACCCACTTCCTGCCCCCGACTGCCCCCCTCAGAATCCCTGACCCATCCTGCTCCTTGTCCCCTCACCGTCCCCCAGAGACCCCACCACCACCACCACCCTGGGACCCCACCCCTGCTCCCTGTCTGCCCCAACCCCTATCCACCCCCCCCCAGAACGCCCACAGTCCAACCCCCCCATTCCCTGCCCCCTGACCGCCCCCCCAACCTCCGCCCCCTCCCTGTGCCCTGACTGTCCCCAGGACTCCCTGCCCCTTAGCAACCCCCCCCGGCCACAGCCTCTTACCCCCGGCTCCCTCCTCACCCGAAGCCTCAGCGCCTCACTGAACAGCCGCAGCGTGTCTCCGACGGGGCCTGAGCTCTGCCCCGCTCAGAGCCGCGTGGGGAGGGGGGGGGGCTGTGAGCTCACGCCGAGCGGAGGCAGCTGAGGTCCTCCTGGAGCTCGCAGCCCCCCCCCCTCCCCACGCGGCTCGGAGTGGGGCGGGGCTCAGGGGCCCCACCGGAGACACGCTGCGGCGCTGTCTGAGGACGCCGCTCGATGCGCTAAGGCTCCAGGAGAGGGGCGGAGGCGGGAGCCTCAGCTGTTCTCTTGGGGGCCCCTGCAGAGCCCGGGGCCCGGGGCAAATTGCCCCACTTGCCGCCCCCTCTGGGTGGCCCTGGAGAGCGGGTGGAACCTCAAGAGACCAACTCGCAGAGGTCACAGTGGCAGGTGGCAGCAGAAGGTGACTGCGCAGGGCCATTGGCAACAGAGTGGTGGAGTGAATGAAGAGCCACGGCCAGAGCGAACAGTGAGCAGCTGGAGGAACGAGCAAGGTGCCTTCTTGCCCCCCACCTGGGAGGTGGACTCACGTGAAAGCACCTCCGACGGCTTAAATAAGGGGCACCTTAAATAAACATTTGTTTGTTGGACTATATTTTAGTGACTTTGCTCCAGAATGCTAGATTTGTGACTGGGAATGGAAACGTATATAAATATGTTTCCTAATAGGTCAAGATTTTTAAAATGCAGTATTTGCCAAGGTTGTTATCTCACATTGTTGCTATCTTGAGAGGTCATTATGTTGGGGAGTTTCTGTACTAAACATTTGTATTATTATAAAATTATTATAATTAATTTTTACATAAGAATGGTCATACTGGGTCAGACCAATGGTCCATATAGCCCAGTCTCCTGTCTT
This sequence comes from Mauremys mutica, assembly GCF_020497125.1. Classification (NCBI taxonomy): domain Eukaryota; kingdom Metazoa; phylum Chordata; order Testudines; family Geoemydidae; genus Mauremys; species Mauremys mutica. The sequence goes on along the minus strand of NC_059073.1, from coordinate 1,378,265 downwards.
CCGACAGCGGTCAAGGCCAGGTGCCTCAGAGGGAATGAACAGAACAGGGAATCATCAAGTGATCCATCCCCTGTTGCCCATTCCCAGCTTCTGGCAAACAGGCTAGGGACACTCAGAGCATGGTGTTGCATCCCTCCCCATCCTGGCTAATAGCCACTGATGGACCTATTCTCCAGGAATGGATCTAGTTCTTTTTTTAATCCTGTTATAGTTTTGGTCTTCACAGCATCCCTTGGCAAAGAGTTCCATGCGTTAAACTTTATGTTGTGTGAAGAAGTACTTCCTTTTGTTTTTTTAAAACCTGCTACCTATTAATTTCATTGGGTGACTGCTAGTTCTTGTGTGAATGTGAAGGATTAAATAACATTTCCTTATTCACTTCCTTCACACCAGCCAAGATTTTATAGACCGCTATCATATCCACCCTTAGTCCTCTCTTTTCTAAGATGACAATTCCCAGTCATTTTAATTTCTCCACCTGTTTCATATCCCTAATCATTTTAGTTGCCCATCTCTGTACCTTTTCCATTTCCAATATATCTTTTTTGGGATGGGGTGACCAGATCTCCTCACTGTATTCAAGGTGTACAAGTACCATGAATTTTATATTTTCTGTCTTATTATCTATCCCTTTCTTAAAAAAGCAACGGTTTCAGAGCAGCAGCCGTGTTAGTCTGTATCCGCAAAAAGACCAGGAGTACTTGTAGCACCTTAGAGACTAACAAATTGATTTGAGCATAAGCTTTTGTGGGCTACATCCGATGAAGTGGGCTTGAGCCCACAAAATCTTATGCTCAAATCAATGTGTTAGTCTCAAAGGTGCCACGAGTACTCCTGCTCTTTTTAAAAAGGCAAACACAATGTTGGGAATCATTGACTGCCGCTGCCCATTGAGTGGATGTTTTCAGAGAACTATCCTCAATGACTCCAAGATCTAATTTAGACACCACCATTTTGTATGTATAGTTGAGATTGTTTTCCAATGTGCATCACTTTGCATTGATCAACATTGAATTTCATCTGCCACTTTTGTTGCCCAGTCACCCAGTTTTCTGAGATCCCTTTGTGACGCTTCCCAGTCTGCCTGGGACTTAACTACCTTGAATAGTTTTGTATCATCTACAAATTTTACCACCTTACTGTTTACGCATTTTTCCAGATCATTTATGAGTATGTTGAGCAGTAATGGTCCCAGTACCGACCCCTCAGGGATACCACTATTTATCTCTCTACATTCTGAAAACCGATAATTTATTCCTACCCTTTGTTTTCCATCTTTTAACCAGTTCCTGATCCTTGAGAGGACTTCCCTCTTATCCCATGATGGCTTACTTTTCAAAAGTCTATTTAAATTAAATACATTTAAAAAAATGTATATGTTTTTAGAAATCTAGACGTGTTATATGTTTTGGTGTAACTTGCATTATCCTTATGTTCAATTTGCATCATCATAACAAAACATTTACTTTATTCGTATCTCTTATATATATCTCATCGGTCCTGACACCCCCGCCCCCCTGTAAATTCGAACACCTCCCCTAATTTCAATTCCTGTGGAAAATATTGGGTACCTCACAAGGCATATTTTGTACAAAGATTATTACCATCGCATGTAGGGTGTGACTAGAGGGCTGCTTTGGGTCACACATGCTCAGTAGGGCATCTCCAAGAGTGGAAGGCCAATTCCACTCCCAAATTTAAAAAAAGGGGGTGCCAACCTGTTCTGCCAGTTCAGCCAGCCCCAGAGAGAGACAGCCATATCGGAAGGGCGCTGAAGATCTCTGCCCTGAGGGCTGATGTTCGCAGGCCTGCTTTGGCTACCTGCAGCAAGCAGATAACTGCCAGGAGAAAGATCCCAGCCTATTCAAAGAACAGGGTGCTTGCTGCTTGGTCAGCTCAAGAGGACGTGAGGACATAAATGCCAAATGAGCAGCGCATGCTTTCAATGCATAGGATTAGTGGCCCATGTACCTTTCAGTACTGAAGAAATCTGTATGTTAGATACTGTTATTTTTCTTTGACCGGTATGTGCTGTATTGCTGTAATGATAAGAGCATGTTTCGATTTATGAGGCGACTTAGTTAACCCACAGATTGTCATCTTATCAACAGAAGAATGTTTTTGTTTAGTCTGAGCAGCTTTACTACCCTGTGGTGTCTTTTCTCCAAATCGGAGCTACTCAGGGTACTGGCATCCGCACCTGTCCCAATTTGCATATTTGTGGTGTTCTCCACAGGTGGGAGTTCCGCTGTCAGAACAGACTGAACCTGCTCACTGTCCCTGCAATACAATGGAATTATTACGGGTACGGGTGTAATCAAAGTTTGGTGGGTTACACTCAGGCCGGGCCCTTGTCTCTGGCTCTTTAACGGAGCCCTGACTCTGCTCTCCCAGGAGCCCCTCTCTGCCTCAACACCGGTTGCTCTTACAGGCCCTGCTCACTAGGTGACATCTACCCTGTCTTTCCATCCATACTCCAAAGAATACTGGAGAACTGAGCGGGATTATGACATCACAGGTATCAAGGAGACTGAACAGCTGTAACATAAACACGGCCACACTGGGTCAGACCAAAGGTCCATCTAGCCCAGTATCCGGTCTTCCGACAATGGCCAATGACAGGTGTTTCAGAGGGAATGAACAGACCTCTTTTTAAAGTGCTTTGAGAGCTACTGATTGAAGATGTTAATAAGAGGTAGGGCTCTTTATTAACTTATGATATAGGGTGCTTTTCTTAAAGCACCCACTGCTGGAGTCAAGTGATTTATTTGAGAATCTCTGCTCTTTATTGTATTTTATTTGTTAACCAATTTTATTCCTTCATGGTTGCAAAGAGAACCTGAAGAACGTGAATTGAGTGCACCCTAGCAGCTCAGACACCAGAAGGCAAATGAAGTGTTCCCCAGATGAATGTTTTTTGAAGATTTCATTATTTGGAAGCCAATCTCATGATTTAGTTGGGGCCCAGATCAAGGGTTTGGAATACTTGGGCTGGTGATACCGTGAACGTTTTTGTGCCCTCGTAGCACTGGATAATCACTTCAGGGCTGCTTCTCACTTCAGGCTGGGAGATTCTGCCTCAGGGGTTTTAGGAGTTCCCACAAGTAGGGAAAAAATGTCCTATGCCTAGGGGCTTGAGAGTCATAGAGCTCGGAAAAGACCCAGGGTTTTCCTGGGAAACCTGATGCCCTCTCTCCTGCCTTATTCTGAGCTCAGCAGCTCAGCCCCCTTGGGCGATTGCCACATCCTATCTCCTGATCTAAGTACAGCATTGACACCTCACAGGCTAGAGGGAGATTGCAGGAGAGCAGCCTCATTGTGACCTAGGGATGACATCAGCGCCTGCCTGATGCCAGAGCAGCAACCTGCCCTCAGGTGTAGCCTGGGTACTTGGTGCTGCTTTGAGTGTATCTGTGATTCTTAGTGCCTGAGCCCGGCGAAATGAGATCACTCCTCCTCTTTCTCAATTCTGCCTCCTGCCTAAGGATCCTGCTGCTCTTTCTTCTGTATTATGCTGTGATCAGGCTTGCCAGATCTGAGGTAAGTGAGGCTCCTTGAGAGATGGAAAGGCTGGATTGATGCCAGCTGAATGCAGGAACCAAACAGAAGTAGTTTTCAATCAGCAGGATCGGATCATCTCTACCCAAAAGTCCTCAAAGAGCTGGCTCAGGAGGTTATTGGCCCACGGACATTAATTTTTTAACCAATGTAGGATTCCTGAGGGAATTCCAGAAGGCTGGAAGTGTGCTAATGTTTTGTCAATATTCAAAAAGTTACGGGGGGTTGGCCTGGCTTCTTATAGGCCATTTAGCCTGAAATAATGGACAAACTGATATAGGATTCAATCAATAAAGAATTAAAGGACGGGAATATATTCAAAGCAGGTTAACAATGTTTTATGGAAAATGGGCCATGTCAAACATAGATGTGACAAACTTAGACTTTTGGAAGGTGCTGTGCTTCACACATTCCAAGGCAAGATGGGCCCATTGTGATCTTCTAGTCTGACCCTCCTGTCTAGCACAAGCCAAAGAACTTCCCCACAATCATGCCTAGTGCATACCTTGAATTAAAATGTCCAATCTTGATTTAAAAAATTGCCAGTGATGGAGAATCAGTCCACCATGAACTTGGTAAATTGTTCCACTGGTTAATTCCTCTCACTGTTAAAAATGGACGCTTTCTGTCTAGTCTGAATGTGTCTAGTTTCAACTTTCAGACATTGGACCATGTGAGACCTTTCTCTGCTAGATTGAAGAGCCCATTTGTAATGATTTCTTCCCCATGTAGGTATTTATAGACTTTTCCTCAAACCACCCTTAACCTCTTTAAGCGACATTGACTGGGCTCCTAAACTCTATCAGTATAAGGCAGGTTTTCTCATCCTTTAAAGATTCTTATGGCTCTTCTCCGAACCCTCTGCAATTTATCAACATCCTTCCTGAATGTTAGACACCAGAACTGGACACAGGATTGCATCAGTGGTTGCACCAGTGCCAAATACAGAGGTAAAATAACCTCTCTCCTCCAACTTGAGATTCCCCTGTTTAGGTATCCAAGAACCGCAGGACATTTGGATTAAAAATTAGCACTATACAATATCAATGGAGCACAGGTTAAAGGGATTGAGAACAGGCTAATGGCTAACTGATAGATCTCAAAAAGTAATTGTCAAAGGGCTCATCAAATGTGGGTGTTTCTAATGGGGCTCTGCAAGGATCAGTACTAGGTCTGATGCTACTCAATATTTTTCAATGACTTGGAAGTAAATACAAAATTGCTGCTGATAAACTGTGCTGATGACACGAAGATTGGCAGAATGGCAAATAATGATTAGGACAGGGCAGTGAGACAAAGAGTTCTGGAGAGTTTGTTTGGCAAATGGGGCCCATTCAAACAACATGCATTTCCACACAGCCCGACACAGAGTTACACATCTGGGAACAAGGAGGGCCTATTCAGCTTTGGATTTAACGATCTTTAGCTTTGTATCATCTGCAAATCTGGCCACTTCACTGTTTCCCCCCTTTTCCAGATCATTTATGAAGATGTTGAACAACTCTGGTCCCAGTACAGATCCTTGGGGGACCTTGCTATTTATCTCTCTTCATAAACTCTCCATTTATTCCTACCTTTGGTTTCCTATCTTTAAACCAGTTAGTGGTCCAGGTGAAGAGCTTCCCCCTTATCCCATGACAACTTACTTTGCTTAAGAACCTTTGATGAGGGATCTTGTTAAAGGCTTTCTGAAAGTTCAGGTACACTCTATCCACCGGATCGCCCTTGTCCACATGCTTCTTCACCCCTGTGACATTATGCCCCATATTCTTCATAGAGATATTGTTCTAGGGATATGGCATAACTAAGGTATGTTTTATGCAAGATGGGTCATGTGAGATATCCTTGGAAAGGTTCTGATTTACTGAATGGGATTATCCTATTTGGATGGATGTATCATTTCTGTATCTGAAGTTAGGAATATGGGCTGTGTATCAATTACAAAAGTGCTTGCACCAGGGGAATGCCCCCAAATAGTAGGCAATCAGCCTGGATGGGCCATTAGGAAGGACAATAGGACATGGAAGATGCTAATCTTCCTCCTTCCTGAGAAGTTTCCTGGGATGCTGCTTTGACACTGCAGGGTCATGTGATCATGTCACCTCATAGAATTATAGAATCCATAGAAGGCCAGGGTTGGAAGGGACCTCAGGAGGTATCTAGTCCAAGCCCCTGCTCAAAGCAGGACTAATTCCCAACTAAATCATCCCAGCCAGGGCTCTGTCAAGCCTGCCCTTAAAAACCTCTAAGGAAGGAGATTCCACCACTTCCCTAGGGAACCCATTCCAGTGCTTCACCACCCTCCTAGTGAAAAAGTTGCTCCTAATATCCAACCTAAACCTTCCCCACTGCCACTTGAGACCATTACTCCTTCTTCTGTCATCTGCTACCACTCAGAACAGTCTAGATCCATCCTCTTGGGATCCTCCTTTCAGGGACTTGAAAGCAGCTATCAAATCCCTCCTCATTCTTCTCTTCTGCAGACTAAACAATCCAAGTTCCCTCAGATGGACATCATTTTGGACTGGTGGTATTTTTCCACTAGGAGAGAGTGGTGGATCAAACTGGGAGATAAAGGATTCCTGTCATAGCCAAATCCTATTGAACTGATTAACTCCTATGGAAGTGAGTTAATCTAGGTTCTTCTCCACCACCTTCCTGCCCCAAAAGGAAGACTGCTGAAAACATCTGGAGAACTAAAGAAACTAAACTGTGGGGGAGGAGGGAAGGGGCCGAGCCCAGGCGAGAAAGATCTAGCCTGGGAAGGGAATACCTGGCTAGTTAAGCTGCAAGCAGTGCAGTTTACCTTCAAGAAACTTTGCAGCTCTCAGGCAAGTGGACTGAGCTCATGCCAAACTGTTGTTGTTGTTTTTTGGTGTAAAACAGCTGCCGTTTAAGGATGATCTAGGGGTTATATCAGCACTCGTTTGGGAGGATTTGCATAAGCCATTCATGGCTTCATCACTCAGGAGTAGCATGGCCATCGCAAATGGCTGCAGAGAAAACCCCGATATCATGCACTCCCTAAATATGTATCCAGGAAACACTGTTGTCCAGATGTGGGATTTCTCCCCCAGGGTCTGAATTCCATGTATGGTATCTGGGGTTAGTTGTATACTGTGCAATCCTAAAACCTGCAGAGTTTGATCATCTCTGCAGGAGAGAGAACTTTGCAGGCTCTCTCCTTCAATGCTTATAAACTCTGCAGGCTCCTGGTACCAGCAATCCCTGTTTCTCCAGCCCCTAGAGTGTTCCAGTGACCCCTGTTATGGTTGTGCTTTGCGCCCTATATTGGCTGCATCATAGGAAAGCACAATGCCTACCCATGATGCCTCAGAGCGCAATATTCTCCCAGAAGGAAAAACTTCCCTCTGGCCCCACATGGCAATCACCTCTGGCTCATTGTTCTCCCAGGTTTATTGAGGAGTTCTCTTCTAACCTTGCTGTTTTCTCTGTGTGTGGCAGGCTTCTCCGAGGAAGAGGAGGCCCAGAAAGACAAAAAAGAAACCGAAAGGTAAGCAGCCCCTGACCCACAGCTGCGGTGGCAGACTCAGGTCCCATGCAAAGCAAAGAAATAGGGTCTATTCCCCCACCTGCCTCCCCTCTTCCTGCGAAGGCACAGAAATGCCCGGAGTCGTGCAGAGGCACTGGCTGGGGCTCCGTTCACAGGTTGCCTCTGAAATCTGGGGCAATAGGCTGCTAAGAAGCAGAGGGTGCCCAAGCAGCTCAATGTCTCCTTTATGTCTCACTTCTGGCAGCTTTTGGACGCTGTGAGGAAGAGGTGGAGGAGGCTGGTGCATCCCCAGAGACGTGGTAAGCAATGCCCCCCTCCATAAATCTGCAGTGGGTCAGTCCCCTCCTTTAGCGTCATGCAATTCATCCCCACCTATTGGCAGTAGCCTGAGTAATCCCTCCCCTGCCCCGACCTATGTACCACGCAGGCAACTCTTCTCCTTTAGACTCCTGCAATTCATTCCCACCCTGCAGAAGTTGCCATCTCTAATCCACCCCCATGCCTCGTACAGTGGGTCATTCCCTTCTTCCAGCATCATACGGCTCCTTTAACCTGGGGCAGTGGCGGGGAGGGGTAGATTGTGTCGACTGGACTGGACCCTCCTCCCCTCCTAAGAGCGGGAGAAAATGTTTTCTGGGAGCAGCCCCGTGCACCCCGGGGAGGTGAGGTGGAGAGGTCAGGAGGAAGGCTGGCCTTTCTGGTACGGTGAGTAAGGGATCCAGCAGCACTTGGGTAATGGCCCCTCCTCCAGTCCCCCAGCATAGGTTCCAAGGAGGATTTGAACCCTGGACCTTCAGCTCTGCAGCATAAAGCACCCCTTAGAGCTAAAGAAGTAGCTGCATAGTTGGTAGCTAGAGTAGGCTGTTATCCTATATGTTGATTAGCTTCTGTGGAAGGGACATGACACATGCAGCCAGCAGGATAGACACTCACCTCCTCAGCACTAGACAGGATCACCTAACAATCCAGCTAACCCCAACCCAGAACATCCAAGGCCTGGGTATTGCAGGGGAGGAGGCTGCCTCAGTGGAGAATGGGACAGGGAGCCTTTCGGTGCCGCCCCTCTAGGTAAAAGAGGGCCTGAGGGCAGGGCCTGCACTCAGCTATCTGCTCTCTCTGTTCCACAGCTGCCCTGTGCACCTGGAGAAGCTCCCCTTGGCTCAGAGCCTCTGGCTTCTTGAGAGGAGGCAACAGGACGTGGCCAGACACCTGGATGCAGTTCTGATACCGTAAGGCAACTGAGCGGGGGGCACCAGACTGGGGGCTGGGTGGGAGGGGATAATGAATGTAGAGAGGAGGGAGCAGGGAAAACCAGACACGCCAGCATCCTAAAATAACAGGTGAGATACCAGTGAAAGTGAGGTGAGGGATTATCAGAAATTAAATGCAGAGACTACAAGTTGGGGTTGTGAGTAGGATCAAATCCTTCTGTAGGGCAATATCTGCCAGCAGGCGACTGTCTCGAACCTGCCCGTGCTGTGTCTGAAAGAAAAAGCAATCCAATGACACGCTGTGAGGGGGTGTCCTCCCCACCTAGGACTGGAAGGGGCTCAGGTGGCCAGGCAGGCCCATGAACTCCACAGGGTGCACCTGGAGGAAGAGCCAGGGAGCAGGGAATTGATTCCAAGCAGGCTCAGCTGGGCAGGGCCGATAAAGCCAGGAAGCTGGCAAGAGACAGGGGCTGCGGCTGGGAAAGGGCAGCCCCTCCCTGGGAAGAGGTGGGAGTGTTTGGAGCTGGTGCTCCCAGAGCAAGGAGGGGAACGAGGAGGAGTAGGAAGCAGTCCAGGCTGGGAGAGGAAATCCCAGAACTGCTGGGTTGAGGGTCCCTGGCCTGGAGCCCGGTGTGAAGTGTGGGCCCAGGTTTCCCTACCAGCCACCGAGGGCACGGCCCAGACCAACGAGGCAGCGAACAGGAGGACTGTCTGGGTCACTGTGGGAGTGACAGGCAATGGAAGGACTGTACCCTGGAAGAGGGGGAAATGCTGAGTGGCCTAGCGAAGTAGAGGACACTACAGTTCCCGAAATGAGAGAGAGATGATGTGACCACATGCGACAATTGGAAGGGGCATTGGCCTCGAGAGCTAATCCCCAGAATAGGCTCCAGACAAGCAGTGAGTGAGACGCCACGTGATACACCCCAAACACGAGTCATCAGCTGGGTTCAAACCCAGGACTTTTCGGGCCATAGCACAGTCCCCCACCACCAGAGAATCTCCATTAACTGGGAGCAATAGTAGGTTGTTAGCCTCTAGTGTCAGCCATTAGAAGAGGACAGGTTTCCAGTGGGTTAGAATGTAAGAACATAAGAACAGCCAGACTGGGTCAGACCAAAGGTTCATCTAGCCCAGTATCCTTGGCCTTCACCACCTCCTCTGGCGAGGGTTACACACACATGCTCACATCTTCCTCACCCAAAGCAATTGTTGTTAGCTAATCTTTGTGTTAAAATAGCACTAGATCCCCAATCATGCTCAAGGCCCCATTGTGCGAGGTGCTGCACATGTGCGTGTGACGAAGGGGTTATCGTTCTAGATAAAATGAGTGCCGGCTCCCCCTCTCAGTCCTGCGTTACCCAGTTGATGTCCTTGTGTCAGGCTGTGGTGTGCAATGCATGCCTAGGCACTGCCCCATTGCACTACTGTCGGAAGGCTGTGCCCAAGCCCTGCCTTTGCTCAGCAGGGCCATGTCCCATCTGTCCCTGTCTGCTCTCTCCCACAGGCCGAGTGTGGCGACAGCCGTGACGAACCAGTTCTGCTATTGCGCTATGGAATCCACCACCTCTGCCCTCTGGAGTCCCAGCTCCTTTTCCCTGAGAGAAGCCTCCATCATTCAGTCGGAGCCCCTCTGCCACACAGGGGAGATCATGCCCTTCGCGAGCTGGGAAGGATCCACTCATCCCATCCAAGCCCAGCCTCTCCCCAGGCCTCCTGCCCACAGCAGCCGAGACCGGGGAGAGCAGACCACGGGTCTGGACCAGACTTCAGTCCATAGCTCAGACTTCAACCTCCGGCAGAAGCATCTGCAGAGGCGACTGGGGGCTCCACAAACCCCCATCCCGGGGGAGTCATTGCTGGGTAAGTGGGACGCCAATCATCTATTGGAAGTAGACACAGATCCGCCCAAATGTGGATTCCCTGCAAAGGTCCCGGAGCCCCTCAGATCCAACACCAGCCCTCAGCGTGCACAGGAGATCCAGGAGCCATGTGTCTGCCCCTGGGGACTCCTTCCCCAAAAGGCCCATAGGATCATGGCATCCCCTGATGCCATCCGGGCCAGGCTTGTGCCCACGGCGGGGGTCAAGCTGCAGGATCACGTGGCTCAGAAATGCTGGCAGATCCAAACGAAGGCCTTTCCTAAGATGGTGCGAGAGTCGCACAGAGATGTTCCACTCCGGAGAGAGACTGCCCTGCCTGGGCCACTCCACCCCCCTAAGGAGCCACGCAAGCACAGGACAGCGGCATTCCCAACGATGGGACAACATCCTCCCCACCCCGTCGAACTCCACATAAGGCATCAGCATCCGGTCATGCAGAGGGGGCTGCTCACCCTGGACCCAGAGCCCCCGGCAAAGCTGCCTCACGCCGTCCCAGCCAGGGGAGCCTGTGTGGAGTTCAGTGAGATGGAGACCGATTTCCTGCAGACGGGGAGGCGAAGCACAAGCTCCACTTCTTCCACACGTCCTCCAACGCCAGTGGAAGATACCACCATGGAGACGGGCAGGAATGATGGCGCGGCAGGAAACCAGACTAACCCACAGCGCTGCACTCTGCCAGCAGGGATGGGTCTGACATCGCCACCTCCAGGAACCGCAATAGCAGAGAAGACACTCGCAGCGACACTCCAGATTTATAGGAGCGAGTTGAGAAAGCCCCTTACCTGTGTGAGCGGCACCAAAGGGACTGAAGAGAAGCTGGAGCTGCACATGGAGAGGAAGGTTCTCTTGGGAGAAGGCTCCTGCCTGCGGCCAGGGGCACAAGCAGGTGAGAGCAGGGCAGATCCTCCCAGGACCCAATGGCACCAGGTTGCCCCAAAGGCACCAGGCTCTGAGCAGCTAACAAGGTCCACCCTTGACTCTCTCATTGCTGGGCAGGCTGCACACGACCTGCAGATCAAGCAGCTGACGGAAATGTTGAGCAGCTCACGCCCCTTGGCGGGCCAGGTCTCAGTTTGCCAGCAGTGCCGCAAGGCATATCCAGGCAAGAGGAAGGGTGAGAAAACTGCAAAGGAGACATCTGCTGAGCTGCATGGTGTCCGAGACATCATGCATTCACATGGGTTCAATGGAACTGTGAATTCAAAGTTCTCCAGGGACCAGCCACCAATCAGAGTTTGCGAGAAGTGTCGTAAGCATCGACAGAAGAGACCAGCTGGCTCTGCAGGTGCTGATTTGCCGGGAAGATCCCATGGAATTCCACAGCGATGGACTCCAGGAGACTCCTCAGCATCATCCTACCACAATAAGATGCCAGTGCTGTGGCTCCTTCCAGCAGACAAGAGCAAGAGGCAGGATGGAAAGGGGAAAAGGGCTCCCCGCAAGCAACCAAAGATGGTGTCCGTTGCAACAAGTACAACAGGGCTTTCGCAAGCTGGGGAGAAAGCAAGTGGGAGTCCTGACGGTTCTCCCTCAAAGTCACCAAAGGCCTCCAGAGCTAGGACACCATCCCCTTCAAGGAGCAAAGTTCTCCAAAAGATGTTAATGTGCCTGAAGCAAACCTTCAGCAAGCTGCAACACAAAGTGAAGACCCGAATGTCCAAGGACCCTCGTTCTAGAACACCTGACACTAAATTTACAAAGCCACCCTTTTGGAAGGCAAGGGCCTCCAAGGGTGTCCGGTTTCCATACTACTGAATCTCACCCTGCCAGCATGCCCACTAACAGCAGGGGCCCACAAATTCCAACCTCTCCCTATCATCCAGTGGGCCCGGTAAGCATGGGCTAAAGTGGCTGAGAAGAATGGCTTCTTGTCCTGGGACACAGAGACTGATGTATAAGTGACTCTCCTTGGGGTATGACATTGAAACCGAGATTCCAAGATGAAGGGGGGCCTGGGAGCTTGGATGAGATTGAGCGTGTGGCTAGCTCACTGGATTTATTACTTTACTTCATGCGGTTCAAGAATCAATCCTTCCTTCAAGAAGAGCTGACACTAAATTTACAAAGCCACCCTTTTGGAAGGCAAGGGCCTCTAAGTGTGTCCAGTAGTACTATTAGGGCCCTACCATCAATCAAACACAAACCGGCCCTTTGACTCCTAAAACCCCGCCTCTTGACCACTTAAACCCCGCCCAGCTATCACCAGAAGTCCCACCCACAGGGTATTACTTCCAGGGTCAAGGAGGACACATGACCGGAAGCAAAGTATGTCATGTGACCCCTCTAAGAACTCCTCCCACTGCCCTCTACCAATCAGAAGAGGTTTCGCCCTCATAGGCCTACCCAGAGAGGGGATTTGACCAATCAGGGGTGTTCCAGGGTGGGGTGACCCATCCGGATGTGGCTCGTGTGACCCCTCTAAGAACTCCTCCCACTGCACTCTACCAATCGCGATGGGTTTCGGACGCATAGGACCACCCTGAGAGCAGATTTGACCAATCGGTGGTGTTCTGGGATGAGGTGAACTGTCCAGATGAGGGTCATGTGACCCTTCTAAGAACTCCTCCCAGCGCCCTCTGCCAATCAGAGCGCAACACTATCACCCCATAAGTCCCAGCACCGGGGCAGAAGGGGCCATCTTTTACCAAGGACGTGTGCTTTTGAAATCGTGGAACCATGGACTCCTTCACCACCCCTGATGAGAACTTCAGACTTTGTTTTAGCACCGAGGGCCGTTGGACTTGTGTGGAGAAAGCGCTACATGAGTGACAGTTCCCACGAGGGCCCTTTGACTCAGCCATTGATGGATACGTTGGAACCCGAAACCCAAACTCTCATGAGGCACACCGATGAGTGTGATGGCCTCTCATTGTCTGCCCCCCTAGAGGTGGAAGGTGAATGCAGCTCAGGGGAGTCATCGGAGGACAAGGTGAACGGAAAAGACATTGCTCAGGTAAATGAATGATTAAGAAGTGACTGTTGATGATGGGGTGTAATGGGGTTAGGAACCGGGGGGTGGGGTGGGTTGTGTATATTTAAAAACAAGGAGTGGGAGCTTGCACTGTTTCTTTTCTGAAAATCTCTCCACAGCTTGACGATGCCTTTCTAGAGGACCCAGAGGCCCTGGACAGCATTGCATCAAGCAGCGAAGATGAACCGGGCTCTCCTTGTTTTTGCTCAATGCCGGTACAAATTGTTGAAGAGGACTCCAAGGATGACGGCTATGAGGAGGCTTGGCATGGAACTAACTGAGCCAAGGCCACGTCGTGAGCGTAAAAAAGTCATGCGGACTATTGTACGTGTTGCTGTTTATGCTGTCCTTCATCAGTGCCTTAGGGAAAAGCTTTTTGAAGATTGTGAGGGCTGTGTCATAGATGCGCCAGCACAACAGCACCATGACTGTGTGACTTGGACTTCAGTAGATCTAAACTTCAAGCTCCGGCGCCTGTGTGCTGAGTTCTGTTTGGAAAGCTTATTAAACACTGTTCTTGCCATAGGTTATGCTACGCAATGTCTGTGCCTACCCAAGAACATTTAGCGTAAGGGGTGACCTTGATAAATGCTGTGCAATTTAGTGCAGACCCTGGCCGTGTTTTAAAGAAAATGACCAAACCGGAAGATGCCTGTGTCACATTCTTGACTTGAACTGGGACCGTATAGAATATGATTGCAACCAAGGTCCTGTAGTGGCACCAAATCTTTTGTAAAGGGGGTCATATAAGGGGTCTAAGACCAGGTTATGGGTTGCTGGTTATGATTATGCTGTCTGTATGAATGTGTCATTTTGTAGTTGAAGTTATGAATATTGGCTCTATCCTGTCTGTATCTCAAACTTATGTTATGCTTCTGGGTGACATCCCAGACGAGTTGGTGTTAGCTCTGCCTAGCCTGCTTGATGGCCCATTAAGGACCATCAGCTACACAATTGACCCATTGAGAGAAGGCAGATGCGCCTTGTAAGTCAGCAAAGTATGCAGGAACTTGCCCATGTGACGCCAGACTCCATGTTGCGTGTAATTTTCCACAGTAAGGACAAAGAGGTGTTCTTACACCTGGAAAAGACTATAAAAGGCTGATGCCTCATCTCCAGCTTGTCTTCAATCCTGCTTATTACCTCTGAAGGGACTTTACTAGAATCTGAAGCTCTGAACAAAGAACTGATGACCCGTCCCAGCTGGGGATGGACTCCAGAGACTTAATTTAAACCTGCAGTTTATTCTATCACTGCTACAAGCCTGAACCAAGAACTTTGCCATTATTGTATGTAATTGATTCCGTTTAACCAATTCTAGCTCTCATCTGTATCTTTTTCCTTTTATGATTTTATAGATTTATAGATTCATAGATTCTAGGATTGGAAGGGACCTCGAGAGGTCATCGAGTCCAGTCCCCTGCCCTCATGGCAGGACCAAATACTGTCTAGACCAGCCCTGATAGACATTTATCTAACCTGCTCTTAAATATCTCCAGAGATGGAGATTCCACAACCTCCCTCGGCAATCTATTCCAGTGTTTAACCACCCTGACAGTTAGGAACTTTTTCCTAATGTCCAGTCTAAACCTCCCTTGCTGCCGTTTATGCTCATTGCTTCTTGTTCTATCCTTAGAGGTGAAGATGAACAAGTTTTCTCCCTCCTCCTTATGACACCCTTTTAGATACCTGAAAACTGCTATCATGTCCCCTCTCGGTCTTCTCTTTTCCAAACTAAACAAACCCAATTCTTTCAGCCTTCCTTCATAGGTCATGTTCTCAAGACCTTTAATCATTCTTGTTGCTCTTCTTTGGACCCTCTCCAATTTCTCCACTCTTTCAGTACCTGTTTTCCCCCAATTACAAGGTTTCATCCTGTGAGTTTATTGACGCTGAAACCGTGTGTGTGTCTTGGAAGCACGCAAAAGACCGGTACTCTGTCTCTGGCAATACCAACGTCTTCATAGCCTGTTTCACCACCGCTTATGCCCGCTTAGAACTATACAACCTCCTTGAGAGGTTGCAAGAGTGGTTCCTGTACCACGACACTGACTTGGTGATATTTGTGAAAAGGGAGGATGAGTGGAATCCCCCTCGGGGGGGATTATTTAAGGGACCTCACGAGCGATTATTTCAATTAAAAAATAATAATCTGTGTACTTTTTTCTGAATTGGTCTTTTTTAAAAAAAAACAAACAAACACCAAACATCAATTGTCTTTAAACCCCTTACCTGGGGTGCTTTATTGGGTAACATGGCTGTGAAAATTATCACAAAATACATGTCTGTGCTTGTTGAAACCTGTTTTGAGCAAGGCTAGGCATGCCCAAGGAATATCTCATCGGTAAATGTCTTTTCATAACCTTTTTCAAAAGCTCCTTTGGTTTTAGATAGTCTCACGTGGTCGCATTTCTCAAAGGAAGAGGCACGTGACCTTTGCTGAAAATAGCTTGAAAGGCCTTGGATACCTCACCACTCGTCTAGTGTTTTTGACCTAAGGCCCAGGCATATTTGGATAGAATGTCTATCACTGTTAAGATGTACTTAAAACCGCTGTTGCATTTGGAGAACTGGTGCATATCCACCAAATTTGCCTGCCATTGCACATCCACATATGAACCAATGGTCTTGTTTCTTTTAAAATGCATTTGAGCCGGTTTGTGTAAAGTGAAAAAAGAACAGGAGTACTTGTGGCACCTTAGAGACTAACTAACAAATTTATTTGAGCATAAGCTTTCATGGGCTACAGCCCACTTCATTGGATGCATGCAGTGGAAAATACAGTAGGAAGATATAGATATACACAGAGAACAAGAAACAATGGGTGTTACCATACACCCTCTAAGGAGAGTGATCAGTTAAGGTGAGCTATTATCAGCAGGGGAGAAAAAGAACTGTTTGTAGTGGTAATGAAAATGGCCCATTTCCAGGGCCATTGACAAGAAGATGTGAGGAACTGTAGTGGGGGAAAAAATAAGCCCGGGGAAAGCGTTTTACTTTGTGTAATGGCCCATCCACTCCCAGTCTTTATTCAAGCCTAATTTAATGGTGTCCAATTTGCAAATTAATTCCAATTTAGCAGTCTCGTGTTGGAATCTGTTTTTGAAGTTTTGTTGTTGTAATATTGTGACTTTTAGGTCTGTAATCAAGTGGCCAGGGAGATTGAATTGTTCTCCGACTGGTTTTTGAATGTTATAATTCTTGATGTCTGATTAGTGTCCATTTATTCTTTTACATAGAGACTGTCCGCTTTGGCCAAAGTACATGGCAGAGGGGCATTGCTGGCACATGATGGCATCTATCACATTGGTAGATGTGCCTGGTGGCGTGGCTGATGTGATTAGGTCCTATGATGGTATCCCCTAAATAGATACGTGAACAGAGTTTGCAACAGGCTTTGTTGCAAGGATAGGTTCCTGGGTTAGTGTTTTGTTGTGTGGTGTGTGGTTGCTGTGGGATTGGGGGCTGTCTGTAGGCGAGGACAGACCTGTCTCCCAAGATCTGTGAGAGTGATGGATCGTCCTTCAGGATAGGTTGTAGATCCTTGATGATGCGCTGGAGAGGTTTTAGTTGGAGGCAGTGGCAGATTAACAAATTTGCCACCCCTAGGCCCTCAAAAAATTGCCGCGCCCCCTCCCCACCCCGTGCACCAGCTCACCTCTGCTCCCCCGCGGCAAGACTGGGAGGGGGTGGGGAGAAGGGGAGTTGTGGCACGCTCGGGGGATGGTTGCGGTGAAGCGGAGATGAGCTGGGATGGGAAGCGGTTCCCGGGCCCCCCCAGGTTACTCCCCGCACCCGTGGGTCCAGCTCACCTCTGCTCCGCCTCCTCTGAATGTGCCGCTACTCACTTCTCCCTCTCTCCCAGCACTTTAGCGTGGCAAGCCTGGGAGGGAGGTGGAAGGGGGGAAGCGCGGGGCGCCTGGGAGAGGAGGAGGGCCAGGGATTTGAGGAAGGGGCAGAGTTGGGGAGGGGGCGTGAGCAAATTTGCCGCCCTAGGCCTAAACCTTGTTGGCCTAGGCGATAATATGCCACTGGTTGGGGGCTGAAGGTGATGGCTAGTGGCGTTCTGTTACTTTCTTTGTTGGGCCTGTCCTGTATTAGGTGACTCCTGTGTACTCTTCTGGCTCTGTCAGTCTGTTTCTTCACTTCAGCAGGTGGGTACTGTAGTTGTAAGAATGGTTGATGGAGATCTTGTAGGTGTTTGTCTCTATCTGAGGGCTTGGAGCAAATGGGATTGTTTCATAGACCTGGGCTGTAGACAATGGATCGAGTGGTGTGGTCTGGATGAAAGCTGGAGGCATGTAGGTAAATATAGCGATCAGTAGGGTGGTGTTTATGTGGCCAACGTTTATGAGTGCGGTGGTGTCTAGGAAGTGGATCTCTTGTGTGGAATGGTCCAGGCTGAGATTGATGGTGGGGTGGAAATGTGTAAAGTGTAAGTGTCCCTGTCTGAAAGCCTGTCTTCTATGTAAAGTTTTGCTATGCTTTCTGGCCACTTGAGAAAGAGGGTTCACCCCGCCGAAGCTCCCAACTTCCCCGGGGGTGTAATATATTTTCTTTAACAGAGCTGCCTGTGTAGAAATGACTGTTACTGGTACCGCCTTTTACTAACACAAATATAAAGGGGGACACATTCATAATGACACATTTAAATAAATAAATGTTATTAATCGCCTGGTTTCACATGCCGTTTTACAAACGCCTGTAAAAATGGACACCACGACCCCTACCATAAGGGAGTCTGAGCTGGTCCATTCTTCCATTTTGTCCTTTTCCGGATTTTCCTCTTCAGATCTGTGTCTCAGACATGAGCAAAAACAGCTGATGCTACCGCTGTCAGCTCTCAAAGGCCTCTAGTGGGCCGGACAATGAGAGGCCTTCATGCTCATCGGGGTGCCTCACGAGGGTTTGGGTTTCGGGTTCTGGCGTATCAATCAACGGCTGAGTCAAAGGGCCGTCGTCGGAATTGTCGCTCATGTAGCGCTTTCTCCACACAAGTCCAAAGGCCCTCGGGGCTAACACAAAGTCTGAAGTTCTCACCAGGGTGGTGAAGGAGTCCATGTTTCCACGATTTCTAAAGCACGCGTCCTTGGTAAAAGATGGCCTCTTCTGCTCCGATTGCTGGGTCTTATGGGGTGATGGTGATGCGCTCTGGTTGGCAGAGAGCGCTGGGAGGAGTTCTTAGAGGGGTCACACGACTCTCTTCTGGGCAAGTCACCCCGCTCTGGAACACCACCGATTGGTCAAATCTGCTCTCAGGGTGGTGCTGTGTGGCTGAAACCCATCGTGATTCGCAGAGGGCAGTGGAGGAGTTCTTAGAGGGGTCACACGAACCACTTCCGGATGGGTCACCATGCCCCGGAACACCCCTGATTGGTCAAATCCCCTCTCCAGGTAGGCCTATGGGGGCGAAACCCCTCCTGATTGGTAGAGGGCAATGGGAGGAGTTCTTAGAGGGGTCACATGACACCCTTTGCTTCCGGTTATGTGTCCTCCTTGACCCCAGAAGTAATATTCCCCATGGGTGGGACTTCCAGTGACAGGTGGTCGTGGCATAAGGGGTCAAGGGGCAGGGTTTAAGTGGCCAAGGAGAAGGGTTAGGGTTTGATTGATGGTAGGTCCCTTATACTATTTCCAATTTCCATACTACTGAATCCCACTCTGCCAGCATGCCCATTAACAGAAGGGGCCCACTAATTCCACCATCTCCCTAGCAACCAGTGGGCCTTGTAAGCATGGGCCAAAGTGGCTGAGAACAAGTGCTTGTTGTCCTGGGACACAGAGACTGATGATAAGAGACTCTCCTTGGGATATGACTGATGTTCTCAAGTGCTTGTTGTCCTGGGACACAGAGACTGATGATAAGAGACTCTCCTTGGGGTATGACTGAGGGCTGATGTTCGCAGGCCTGCTTTGGCTACCTGCAGCAAGCAGATAACTGCCAGGAGAAGGATCCCAGCCTATGCAAAGAACAGGGTGCTTGCTGCTTGGACAGCTCAAGAAGGCGTGAGGACATAAATGCCAAATGAGCAGCGCATGCTTTCAATGCATAGGATTAGTGGCCCGTGTACCTTTCAGTACTGAAGACATCTGTATGTTAGATTCTGTTAGTTTTGTCAATATTCTGTTTAATCCCAGATTCCAAGATGAAAGCGGGGCCTGGGGCTTCAATGAGACTGATGGTGTGACTAGCCAGGAGTGTGAGGAACAGTCTATGATCTGCCCTCACATCCCAGAGATGCTTGTTGTGGTGCCCCCAAGCCAACAGGGCGGGTCCCTTGTTCCCCTTAACCCTTTTCCATTTTTCCTTGTTTTCCTTACAGTTGCTGTTCAATAAATTGTATTTGGTTTGAACTTTATGTGCTGATCAGGGGTAGGGAAGCGGCCAGTGCAGAGAGAGTACCCCGGAGTGGGGCCATCCCCGAGCACACAAGAATCTCCACTTTCATTTAAAAAATAGTAAATGTCTAGCCCGTCATGCTTCAAAATGGGACCCCCCTAATGGTTCAAAAAGTATAAGGCAAATCAAAAGAATCCCCCAGATAATTTTAAAATCTCATGATTCGGGACGCCTGCCTTGTTTGAATGTATTGGGTCGGCAGTACTTGCCGATATGTGCGGGGTATGGAAGCACTTATCTTTACAGCCAAGCAACTAATTCATGGGGAATAATTTAAGCTGTGAACCCATCCCATTGCCTCTTCACAAATTCTCCCTAAAAAGCTTCCAGGGCACTCAAATTTATCCCTATTTCAAAAATAATCGCGGGGGGAGTTCAATGAATAATTCTGCTTCAGGAATCAGTTTGCTAGTTAAAACTCACAGTGTGTGGATTGGACACTCGGGTCATATGACTTCATTCTGTTCCCTGATTGGATGAGCAGAACTCCAAGAAATCAGATTGCTAGCGTGAATGCTCTCCTTGCCTTCTTCAGAATTTATTTGCAGGAATGTAATGTACTATCGAGGAGACAGTGTGTTCCAATGGGCAGAGCACTGGCTAGGCAGTCAGGAAACTTCAGTGCAGTCGCAGTTCTGCTACTAACCTGTTGCATGAGCCTGGATGAGTTGCCTCTCTGTACCTCAGTTTCCTCACATGTTTAATAGTCTACTAACCCGTACTGCCCTTTGGAAGGTGCTGTCATAGATTCCAAGGCCAGAATGCTGCTGTATCACACAAGCAAGAAAACTTCCCCAAAATAATTCCTAGAGCAGCTCTTTTAGACAAACATCCAGTCTTGATTTAAAAGTTGTCAGTGATGGAGAATCCACTACAATCATTGGTAAATTGTTCCAATGATTAATTACTCTCTCCAATATCAATGTATGCCTTATTTCACACGGGCTTTCTTCAAGATGGTTTCTCTCAACCACAGTCTCCCAGCAAAGTGGTGCCTGGCTCCCCCTTGCTCAAGCCCTCTTCCAGGGGCCCAAAGGTGCTGGTGGTTTTGTTTTGTTAGGTGAAAGAATGTGGGGTTGTCTGCCCCTTTCTTTTCTAGCCCCTTGAGTCTTGGAAGCTGATTCTTCTAAAGCAGTGGTTGTCAACCAGGGGCACGGGGTCCACAACTCCTGTCAATATTTGCCTAGTTTTACAGCAGGCTACATAACAAGCACTAGCGAAATAAGTACAGGTTAACATTTCATACAGGCAAAAGGAGAAAGTCAGCAATTTGTCAGTAAGAGTGTGCTGTGACACATCTGTATTTTAGATCTGATTTTGTAAACTAGTAGTTTCTGAGTGAGGTGAAACTTGGGGGTACACAAGACAAATCAGACTCCTGAAAGGGGCACAGTAGACTGAAAAGGTTGAGAGCCACTGTTCTAAAGGATCCCCTCAAAGCAAAGTTTATCCAAGCTGTGAGGAAGGAGACTTGAAGTCTGTTGGTGAAGGCTCCGTGTGTAACCCACACACCTCCTGGGTGTGGTATCCTGTCTCTTCTAGTGGCACCAAGACCACTTAATGAGAGAGAGCTAAAATGCATCTGTGCTGCAGTCTTTTAGCTCATGCAGTAGAGACTCATGCAGTAAGTTCCAGAGGCCCTAGGTTCAAACCCGCTCGCCACCAACAGGGGTCTGTCAATCTTACAAGTGGGGTCTCATCTGGGATTTTAACCGGGAAGTCTCTGAGCTCAGGACGTGCTTTCTCAGCGAGGGGAAGTATGTAACCCACACACCTCCTGGGTGTAGGGTTCTGTGCTATCTAGTGGCACGAGACCATTTAGAGACAGTTAAATGAGTCTGCTCTACAATTCTAGCAACCAGCCAGTTGGCTCTTAGATCATGCACTAAACTCCAGAAGTCCCAGGTTTGATCCTGCCTGCCAGCTACCAGGGTCTGTCAACATTACATATGCTCTACCCTCCCCTCACTTGTCTTTGCTGAAATGTAAATTGCTTGGTTCACTACCATCTCCTTCCCCTGCTGTCTTGATGACCCTGTTTGCTGCTTATATAAACCCCCATTCCTTTGTTTAGGACAGATCTCTTTAACAGCATTTGCCTAGGAGCAGTGATGAGCTGCCAAAATCTTAACAACTGGTTCCCTATAAAAAGTTCTGATTTAAGGGGGGGAGCGGGGGAGGGGCCAGGGGAGAGATCCTCGTGGGGCTGGGGGCCCCTGCAGGGGCTGGGCCAATTGCCCAACTTGCCCCTTCCCCTCTCCTCTGGCCAGCCCTGGAGCTTGCAGCAGCCCCCCACCCCCGCCCCCCACCCCCACCCCCATCCCTTGCTGGGCCATTCAAAAAGTGGCAGCAGGATGACTCCAGAGCTCAGCTGAGCTGCCCAGCTGGTGCTGGCAGCTGGCCACGCTGCAGCTGGGGGGGAAGCGGGGGAAGGGCTGGAGGAGCCTCAGCCTCCCCAGCTGGGAATCCTGGGAGCAGCAGGATGGTCAGGCCCACAGACCAGAGTTCTTTGCCCACCCCCTGGCCCTTTAACAACCGGTTCTCCATGGAGGTCTAATTTTAACAACCGGTTCTTGAGAACCTGTGGGAACCTGCTCCAGCTCACCACTGCCTAGGAGGGGCTGTCAGGTTTTCACAAGTACTGTCGTACAGGGGGAACTCATAACTCTCCATGTAATGTTGCATCATGATCTTATTGACCAGAGAGTTGTTAGTTTTCAAATGGTACCTCCAGGGATTTCCCTACACCCACCCTGAAATTCCTCAACACTCCCCCCGCCCAGTTTTGTGAACTAGTTACATGCCAAACCTGGAGGCTGAACTTTGCGACTTTGTCCTCACCCACAACTATTTCACATTTGTGGACAATATATACCTTCAAGTCAGTGGCCCTGCTGTGGGGAGCCGCATGGCACCATAGTATGCAAAACATTTTTATGGCTGATTTAGAACTACACTTCCTTCGCTTTCATCCCCTAACGCCCCTACTCTCCTTGAGCTACACTGATGACATCTTCATCATCTGAACCTATGGAAAAGAAGCCCTTGAGGAATTCCACCATGATTTCAACCATTTCCATCCCACCATCAACCTCAGCCTAGACCAATCCACACAAGCGGTCCATTTCCTTGTCACTACTGTGCTAATAAGCGATGGTCACATAAACACCACCCTATATCGGAAACCTACTGACCGCTATACTTACCTACATGCCTCCCGCTTCCATCCAGGACGCACCACACGATCCATTGAGCTATCTTGATTATCAAAAGTTTGGTTTTTTTCTCCTGCTGATAATAGCTCATCTTAATTAATTAGCCTCTTTGAGTTGCTTGGGCAACTCCCACCTTTTCATGTTCTCTGTATGTGTATATAGCTCCGCACTATAAGTTCCATTCTAAGCATCCGATGAAGTGGGCCCACGAAAGCTTATGCTCAAATACATTTGTTAGTCTCTAAGGTGTCGCAAGTACTCCTGTTCTTTTTGTGGATACAGACTAACATGGCTCCTACTCTGAAACATGCCAATTTAGTGACTGTTTGGAAATTAGAATTGAAATTGAAACATTAATACATACTTTAAAAGCATATACAGTGTATGATAAAATACGTGTTTCTGAAAGTATAATATATGTCAAAAGTATGAACCTAGGCTAGTTTCCTTATACAGCTCTTGTTTTTATGACAATGCCAGTGCATTCATTTCCATGATGTTGGCCAACCTAATAATTTCAAATGATGATTTGTAAGCAAAGTCTCAATGAGCTCTCCCTGACAACTAATGATGAGCTGGAGGCTGCAGGGAAAGGCTTCAGGACCAGATTGTATTAACATTCACACCTAATCTACCTAGGGATCCAGCAAACAGAGCTGTGTTGCCCAAGTGATAGATTTTGGCTGGGGTTGGGTTACAAATCACTTGAATGCGGGGGGTGGGGTTGGGAATGAAATGTTGTTGTTCTTATTGTATGAGTAAAAGGCAGTAGAACTGTATTAGCCTGTGCTGATTGAGGGCATGAAAAGAGAGGGTGGGGACCTGTCCCTCTCCACTGTTTAAAGACAGAGCTGATTAGGCTCCACAGATAGTCTTTTGTTCTGTTAAGTGACCACTGCAGCTGAAATCACTGATAATCAGGTCTACGTGCTTAGTCCTGCTGTGGGGACAGTGTTCCTGTGGGGACAGTGTTTTTGTGTAAGAGACAGCCCAGACTGCACTAGCAGCGAGGTTCCCCCACGGAGAGTTCAGCTGAAATCACTGAGAGCGGGTGGAACCTCAAGAGACCAACTCGCAGAGGTCACAGTGGCAGGTGGCAGCAGAAGGTGACTGCGCAGGGCCATTGGCCACAGAGTGGTGGAGTGAATGAAGAGCCCTGGCCAGAGCGAACAGTGAGCAGCTGGGGGAACGAGCAAGGTGCCTTCTTGCCCCCCCTCCTGGGAGGTGGACTCACGTGAAAGCACCTCCGACGGCTTAAATAAGGGGCACGTTAAATAAACATTTGTTTGTTGCACTATATTTTAGTGACTTTGCTCCAGAATGCTAGATTTGTGACTGGGAATGGAAACGTATATAAATATGTTTCCTAGTAGGCCAAGATTTTTAAAATGCAGTATTTGCCAAGGTTGTTATATCAAATCGTTGCTATCTTGAGAGGTCTTTATGTTGGGGAGTTTCTGTACTAAACATTTGTATTATTATAATTAATTTTTACATAAGAATGGTCATAATGGGTCAGACCAATGGTTCATATAGCCCAGTCTCCTGTCTTCCGACAGTGGTCAAGGCCAGGTGCGTCAGAGGGAATGAACAGAACAGGGAATCATCAATTGATCCATCCCCTGTTGCCCATGTGCAGCGGCAGTCAATGATTCCAAACATTCTGTTTGCTTTTTTAAAAAGAACAGGAGCACTTTGAGACTAACAAATTGATTTGAGCATAAGCTTTTGTGGGCTACAGCCGATGAAGTGGGCTGGAGTCCACAAAAGCTTATGCTCAAATTAATTTGTTAGTCTCAAAGTACTCCTGTTCTTTTTAAAAAAGCAAACAGAATGTTCGGAATCATTGACTGCTGCTGCACATTGAGTGGATGTTTTCAGAGAACTATGCACAATGATTCCAAGATCTCTTTCTTGAGTGTTAACAGCTAATTTAGACACCATCATTTTGTATATATAGTTGAGATTGTTTTCCAAAGTGCAACACTTTGCACTGATCAACATTGAATTTCATCTGCCATTTTTGTTGCCCAGTCACCCAGTTTTGTGAGATCCCTTTGTAACGCTTCCCAGTCTGCCTGGGACTTAACTACCTTGAATAGTTTTGTATCATCTGCAAATTTTGCCACCTCACTGTTTACCCATTTTTCCAGATCATTTATGAGTATGTGAATAAATTGGAGAGAGTCCAGCGGAGGGCAACAAAAATGATTAGGGGGCTGGAGCACATGACTTATATGGAGAGGCTGAGGGAACTGGGATTGTTTAGCCTGGAGAAGAGAAGAATGAGGGGGGATTTGATAGCTGCTTTCAACTACCTGAAAGGGGGTTCCAAGGAGGATGGATCTAGACTGTTCTCAGTGGTAGAAGATGACAGAACAAGGAGTAATGGTCTCAAGTTGCAGAGGGGGAGGTTTAGGTTGGACATTAGGAAAAACTTTTTCGCTAGTAGGGTGGTGAGGAACTGGAATGTGTTACCTAAGGAGGTGGTGGAATCTCCTTCCTTAGAGGTCTTTAATGTCAGGCTTGACAAAGCCCTGGCTGGGATGATTTAGTTGGGGTTGGTCCTGCTTTGAGGTCCCTTCCAACCCTGAGATTCTATGATTCTATTCTATGATTCTATGTTGAGCAGTAATGGACCTAGTACAGACCCCTCAGGGATACCACTATTTATCTCTATACATTCTGAAAACTGATAATTTATTCCTACCCTTTGTTTCCTATCTTGTAACCAGTTCCTGATCCTTGAGAGGACTTCCCTCTTATCCCATGATGGCTTACTTTTCAAAAGTCTATTTAAATTAAATACATTTTTTAAAATAAAATTATATGTTTTTAGAAATCTAGACGTGTTATATGTTTTGGTATAACATGCATTATTTTTATGTTAAATTTGCATCATCCTAACAAAACATTTACTTTATTCATATCTCTTTTATATATCTCATCGGTCCTGACACCCCCCTCCCATGTAAATTCAAATACCTCCCCTAATTTCAATTCCTGGGGAAACCACTGCTGAGGAGCACTAGTTACACAAGCCCAGCTCCCACAGACCTGGGCCTAGTGTGCGATGTAAACACACCTAGCTTGTGTTCGTAGGTCCCAGAGCGTCCCTGGAAGTCCAGCCAGTAGAGGGCACCATCGCTCATCAAGATGCCCACTCCATATGTTACAGAGGTCATTTTCTTATCAGTCTATTTGTCACCGATTGAACCACTGGTGCTCAGAACATGATGAGAAAGTAGCCCAAAAGGAACAGCTAGGTGTGAACACCCGCCCCGAGTGTTTGGGAAACGCTCAGACCCTGATGAGGTCAACACCATGTTCCTGGTCCTTCTCTCTAGAAAGAATCAAACCTACCCCCCTCCAATCTCAAACACCCCCACACACTGGGGAAGTTTGGCTCTGGCTCCAAACTCTGCACCTTGGACTCGTGTCTATTACAGCCATGATACCCCTCCAGAGAGGACGTCTTTAGTTTGGTGCTAGACTCACAAAAAAGAAAGCCACTCAAGGAGGCCATATTGTGAGCTCACCAGTGTGACAGTCAGCAGTCAGTGCTGGGGGGTGAGTGGGACACTAGGCGTTGCTGCCGAGTAGGCATTACCAGCAGAGCTGAATACCTCACTGGGAATTAATGGACCGAGCCTGCTTTATGGCAGGTTACCCCCCCCCCCCGCCCCCTTTGCCCTTACGGTAATCGCTTCTCAAAGCATGAAACTGCACTGTCTTTTTCACGGGCTGCCATCTTGTGCAGTCAAACGAGGGAAGCGCTGAGATAAAGCAGAAGCCGCTGTCCCTGAAAGCAGTAGTCTCAGCACTTTAGTCTCATGCGCGGTTTCTTGCTGAGGCTCCCACATATTTCCCTTTTCACTGGAGGATCTGAAATCACTCTGCCACGTTAGTGAATGGACATCCTTGGGAGGCTGAGAAGCATTATTTCCCAGCAAGGGAAACTGAGGCACAGAGCAGCTAAGGGGCTGTCTACACTGTGATTGGAGCTCGGGTAGGCAGTAAGGGCTGTACACTCCTTCCAGGAGCCTGGGGTACGTATTCCCATTCCGAGCCCACGCCAGGATCTGCACTGGCATGTCTTCACTGCCATCTTTAGCCCTGCTAGGCTAAATCTAGTTTAGGTCGGCCTATCCGAGCTGCAGTCAAAACTCCAACTACAGTGTAGACCTTCCCTAAGTGGCGTGGCCAAAAACATACAGGGATCAGTGTCCAAGCCCGGACTCCAAGCAAGGACTCCAGCTGCTGAGCCCTTTGCTCTAACCACTAGATACTCCTCCTCCAACCTGATCACGCTCCCGAGCGTCTTGTGAGTTAGACTGTCATAAAGAAACAGCAGTAGGTGATGGGGAATCTTTACAGTCAGATGAGGAACTAACCCCCTGGGCCTGGGAGAGGATTTGGAATTCACTTCTGCCTGCAGTTGTTGTTTAGTATTACGAGCAGTTATAGGAGATGGTAGCTGGGACCTATGTATGGCTGAAAACCAAGCAAATCACTGTGCAGCTGGGTAATCTGTGATTTCACAAATCGCACACTTTTCCCCTGTGAGTCACAGGATCCGGTGTCACTCTAACTGGTGCCAATGAGAGAGCGAACATGTGCACTGAGATCATTGGGGTGACCCTGGTGCTAAATGTGTGAGAGGAGAATCGGACCCAGAGTGCTCTGTTTTCGCCGACGGGGGAGGAGTGGTTGGGAGTTTAAATACAGATCTGCACTCAGCAGCTGGCTGCTCCAGCTCATCTGACCTGCACAGAGTTCCCCTAATCAGAAGCTCTCGCACATTTTTTATTTTTTTCAGTCCAGACCAACTGCAAGCAGCAGAGCAGCCACAGAAACAGTTTGCACTCATCAGTGCTTGTGAAGCGAGGATCTGACCAGGAACTAGCGGGATTTGCTGTTTGGTTGATTAGTTCCGTTATCAAAGTGGTGGGGTTTGCATTTTTGCAGGTGGCTTCAGCGCTGGGGAAAAGGGGCAGGGTTGACGAGGGGACAGACACAAAGGGAAGGAGAGGATTATATCAGGGCTTTCTTCTTTACAACATCATGTCACCTAGCAACATGGTGGGAAGACAGGGAAGGATTTTGCTTCAGAGAAACTGGGTCCCTTGCCATTTCCCCATTAGGTGGCGCCACTGGATTTGAGAAGAGCTGCACGTCCTGTTCTATCCTCTGAAATGGAGTGCACCCACCTCTGAACCCTGGGGACCCCTTAGATCTGGGCCTAATCCCTGTGGCTGGCCCTGGGTCACTGTAGTGACCCCAACCTAGGCTTCATCTCTGAGCTCCCTTGAACTCGGAGGCAGATTGGGTCTGGATCTAGCGCCTCTCCCTTTAAAGCAAGCGACACAAACTGTACTGGAGTGGCGGGGAACAATCCCACAGGCGGTTGGTTCCCTTTGGCTAAGAGATTGTCACTGCTTAACTGAACAACAGCAGAGCTCCAGACAACTGAACCTTGGCGACTTCTCCTGTTTGGTCCGTTCAGGCTCTTTGTTCTCGTCTCCAGTGCTGCAAACACACTTATCAGTGCCAAGTGAAACTGAGGGTAGATCTACATTGCCGTGAGACCCCCGTGGCTGGCCTGTACCAGCTGACTCGGGGTCACAGGGCTCAGGCTAAGGGGCTATGTAATTGCAATGTAGATGCTCGGGCTGGAGCCTGGGGTCTAAAACCCTGTGAGGTGGGAGGGTCCCACAGCTCTGGCTGCAGTTCTGCGTCTACACTGCAATTAAACAGCCCTTCTTGCCCAAGCCATGCGAGCCACAGGCCAGACCCAGGTGTTTAACTGCAATGTAGATGTACCCTAAGGGACCAGGATGCCATAGCCCAGGCCCTCGGGGGCAGTGAGTTATATGGGCCCGGGATGCTCATGCTCCAGGAATATTAAGGGCCTGAGGGCCCGGCTCCACCAATGTGTAGGGCTGGGTCTCTCCCCCAGCCCTGCCTGCCGCCCCTGTGCGCCTCCCCTGGAGCATCTCCCGACCCCGCCTGCCACCACCGGCAGTGCAGCGGGGCTAAGGCGGCTTCCTGCCCGGCCTCACTCCACACCACTCCCGGAAGTGACTGGAATGGCCCTATGGCCCCCAGGGAGGGTGTGTCTCGGCACGCTGCCCCCACCCCAAGTGCAGACTCCGCAGCTCCCATTGGCCAGGAACTGCAGCCAATGGGAGCTGCGGGGGCAGTGCCTGCAGGCAGCGGCATGTGGAGACACACCCCCCGGGTCCCCCGCCTAGGAGTTGCTGCCAGAGGGGTGTGCGGGTCGCTTTCGGGAGCTGCCCGAGGTAAGCGCCATACCCCTCATCCTCTCCTGCACCCCAACTCCCTGCCCCAGCCCAGAGCCCGCACCCAAACTCCCTCCCAGAGCCTGCCCCCCACATCCCCACCTGCACCCCAATCCTCTGTCCCAGCCCAGAGCCTGCACCCAGCACCCAAACTCTCTCCCAGAGCCCGCACCCCTCCCACCCCCAAACTCCCTCCCAGAGCCTTAGGCAGGTGAGGGGAGGGCGGGACTTGGACCCAGTCTGGACACTAGCAAAAATTATACAAACCTGCCGCCCCTGCAGGTCCTCAGCCGGGTAACTCAACATAGCTCCATTGACTTCCAGGGAACTACAGCAATTCACACCAGCTGAGGATCTGGCCCTATAGTGCGTGGCTATCTGGCACAATTTGGAGTGTTGGTGTTCTCACATTTGGGCATGTCTTCATTCCAGAGTTAGCCTGGGCTCTTACCCTAACCCCCGTCCACACACGCAACCCTCTCACCCAACTCAAGTAGTGTTTTCATCCCAGGCTACCTGGCCCCACTAGGGTGTGGGCTACAGCCCGGTTTCCTCTTTCACCCAGGCTGACACCTGCCCACTTTGTACTAAGGACACAAGCTAAACTACTTAAGTGCTGACAGGCCTCCAGTGCCTTCCCACAATTCCCCACTGAGTGCCCTGAAGGATAGACAAGTCCTTCCACAATTTACCAGGAAAGAATGATAGAGCGTCCCAGCTTCCAGCAGCCTGAACTGTGGACTCTGCCCCCAGAAGCCTTAGCCACACACACAGGGTATTGCAGGACCAGTGAGGACAGAGTAACTCGAGCAGGGCTTCACAGTGTGGCTGATGTGAGTTGGGCTAAGCTAACACAGGTGCTCAAACCCAGGCACCAGTCACTTGAGTTAACTCTGCAATGGAGACATTCCCTTTTTGTTTGCTTGTAGTGTGCGGAGGGCAACACAGTTGGACAGCCACCTTAGGGAGTGTGGTTACAGCTCATGACAATGTTTTCCTTGGCCACACTACAAACGTGAAACCATGTTAGAATGAGGTTGCCCCAAATTCACCAGACAAGGCTGTGTGTTGCTGACACAGTTTGAGCTATAGTGGAGAGGGGCCCTAATGGTTTCGGGCCAACTTCAGACATCTTGGTGTCTCCGGCTGGGCAACCAAACATGAAGGGATGCAAAATCAGAGGCTAATTTTCTTAATGTTGGCCTTCAAAGTCTGCAAATTAGTAATCTTCTCCAAACTTCCTGGATCTGCAAAACCAGGAAGTTAATCTCAAGAGAACGACCTTCTCATGAGATTTCTGGTCCATTCTATTTCCCTGTCAGATTGATATCACCATCCGAAAAGCCCTTTCCTGGCACTTCTGTTATGCACTGCAGAAGCTGAAAGTGCCAAGACTGATGACTAAGAAGTAGTATTAATCATTAGCAATAAATTAGAGCTGGTCAAACCTCAACATTTCCATCCCCTCAGAAATTCTGACATTTTGAAATTTGTGTTTCTTCTGAATCGGAATGAAAACAAAACTTTGCACAATTTGCAGCGAAATAAAAACATTTTCAAAAATTTCATTTGGGGTCAATTTTTTTCAACAATTTCTTTTTGGGTCAATTGGATGCCTCATTTTGATAACACAACCTTTTTTCTGATTTTGACTTTTTTTAAAAAAAGATAAAGATTTTTATTTTCAAATTAAAGGTCCCTTTGAAATGAAAAGTGGAAACATTCTGTTCAGAAGGCGTTCAAATGCTTTGTGTGTCAGGAGCTGCTAAATGAAATTGCATTGAAATCCCACAAAGGCATGTTTTTCCAATGTAAAAATGTTCCATTTTTTGGAAAATGACTGACTAGCTGTAATAAGAATAATAGTTAGTACCTTCCACTTCACGGGCTCCAGTGCTCTATAGAGAATGAGTGTTAATCCATTTACAGCATCCTTGTAAGGCCGGTAGATACTGTTATCCCCATTTTATAAATGGGGAGACTGAGTCACAGGAAGGGGATGTGACCTCCCAAAGGTGACTTGTGTGCACTAGAATTGACACCGAATCACGTTTTATGGTGCACAGCAATAGGGCGCCTGGAAAACATTCCCCATCTCTCCGCTATGTGTGTTGTCTCTCTTGGCATTTTCTTATGTGGCTATTTACAGTATTTAAGAAATGCTATCAGGGTTGCGGGGTGGGAGGGGTGGGGGAGAACGACACCAAAATTAAACTAGCTGTCTGCAAAGTGCTTCCATTCCGTTTGCTTCCAAAGAGATACCTGGAGTGTTGTTATTTTTTTTTTAAAGAAAAAAAATTACATTTGAAATACCAATAAAGTTCAATTCCAGCAGCGCAACACTCACGAGCAACCCTACAATAATAACCCAGCAAGAGCAGCTCAGTGTTTGTGAGTGAACGAGGCTTCCAGCCCGGGTAGACAGATGTGCACTAGCTCATGCCTCCCCAACCCACTGTAAATAGCTGCGTGAACAGTGCACCGCCAATGGAGGCTCAGGCTAGAAACCCGAGCTTGGAGCCAGGGTGGGGCGGGTGTGCACTCAGGTGGCTTACTCGCGCTCCACCTGTGCACCAATGTTCAGTGTCCTAGCATGAGCCTGGCTAGCCAGGCGGAATGGCGTGGTCCCAGC
This sequence comes from Mauremys mutica, assembly GCF_020497125.1. Lineage (NCBI taxonomy): Eukaryota > Metazoa > Chordata > Testudines > Geoemydidae > Mauremys > Mauremys mutica. Next base: position 1,346,579 of record NC_059073.1, on the reverse strand, counting down.
TGCAGCGTAGACATACCCTGACATACTGCAACCCAACCCAGACCCAACTAGAGGCGCTGGGTCTGGGTTGGGTCAGCTGGGAAAACAACTGGAGCCTCTCGGGCTTGGGACTGGTCACGTGAGCTTGGGTCCAATTCAGATCAGGCCAAAAAAGTAGGTCCCAGCAGCGCCCCTCCCTGAGGGACCCTACAATAATTAACCAGTATGCCCAGCCCAGCACTCCTTTCCAGTCTTATTTAACCAACAAAACAAAACAAACAAGGCCACAGAAGGGGGAAAACATCGTTCTGAAAACAGACTTCTGCCGCAAGTGGCTGTTCTGCGGTGAAGGACGTATAATCCTTCATCAGGGCAGGAGGCTGAGCGCTGGTAGAATAAATACCTCCCGTTTACATATAAATGCATAGCCCTGGCCCAGCCCCCAATGCTGAGTTTTCCCATTAGCTAACAGATTTCTCCCTTGGTCTCCTTTAAGCTTTCAGGTAAAAAGTCCCTGCTGAACAATTAGAGAGACGTATGTGGTTCAGGGTCCCCTGGCTTCCTTGATAATATCTCTGTCTCATTGATCCCGGGGTCCTGTAGGACACCAGCTGGAAAGCTAGGAGGATAAATAATAAAGGAGCGTTCATTTAGACTTCAGGGCTGGTCTCTAATCATCTCCACCTGCTGCAAGATTCCAGGCTCTTCCTCCATTAACGTCTCTAACGCAGGGGAAATACCACTGGGGAAAAGGATGGGAATTTGACATCTGGTCTCCTTGAAAGCCTCTGGCCTTATTCCTTAGCCCTGTCCTGCAGGTGCTGTATGCAGCTAAAACTGGGAGTCATTTACAGCTCCCTAATCCTTAGCCACCTAGGAGTTCTTTCTAAACTACACCTGTTCTCAAGGGGCTGTTTGCCCACAAGGGATTGCCAGAGCTCAGGAGAGTCATGCCCACTTCCCCCTCACAATGTCCCCCCTCCCAGTGCCCGGGGGAGGCTGTTAGCAGTCATCCATGCTGGCTGTGTGCCACGTGGGGATTCCCTCCATCTATGGGAACTCAGAGCTGGGAGAATGCAGCTGCTTCCTGATCCCTTCCTGCTGCACCCACAGGCACAGGGAGACCAGAGTGGGGCTCTGGACTGAGCCATCCATCTCTCTGCTCTAGTTCTGAGTTCTCCTGGTGGTTTACTTGGTGGAACTTGAGCTCCAGGGTGGAAATTTAACAAAGGACCATTTAGGATGAATACGAGGAAGAACTTCCAAACAGATGTGGTCCCGACTGGAACCCAGGATCCGAACAGCCCCGCCCTTGGGGAAGTCCGGGTCAGTCTCTGGTTCCTAATAATTTGCAAGAGCCCCGGTGAAGCCCCAATCCTCAAGTCACTTTAAACGGTGGCGCCTGGTGCAATAACTGGGGGAGGCTGATGGCAGCACTGACCTCTGACCGGGATACTGAGAGATCAGACTCTGAAGGAGCTCCCTCTGCCTATCACAAAGGCCATCCGCTGACCGTAGCTCTGGAGGGTCTAGCGCAGAGGCCTAGCCAGCACTGGCAGGGAAGGAGGAGGGGGAGACAAAAATCCCGACAATGCTGAGCTGTCTCGCTTTGATTTTTCACTTAGAAACAACTTTTTGTTTAGTTTTTTTTTAAATTTTGTATTCTATGGTGTATTCCCACATTTTAAAAAAGTCAACATTGAAATGAACCATTTGATCAACCTGAAAAGAATGTGTGGTGGAGGAGGGGGTTAAATTTCTCTTCACAGAGAGTTTTGAAATTTTCAGTTTTCACTCTGAACTACAACAAAACCAAATTTCAAAATCTTGAAACCCTTCACGAAATGGAACTTCCACCCTCCATCCACCCTGCATCCTCTTCTTTGTGTTAGTTGTACAGTATCATTGGTCACCTATTCCCCCTCTGTGCACTGGGCAAGTGCTGTTGAAAATCCAGCAGCGATCCAACAGCCTCAAGACAGGTGCGGATGTTAGCCTCATTACTATCTGGTGGCGAAAGATCTTTCTAGGAAATCAGGAGGAGAGAGCCTGGTTAGAGCCAGTCTGGCAAATTACATTTCACAGCAACACTCAGACACCTCAGCAAGGTGTTTCCAGATGGAGAGCAGCTTTACTCAGAAGTTACAAACAGACCATCAAGCATCAGAGGGGTAGCCGTGTTAGTCTGTATCCACAAAAACAACGAGGAGTCCGGTGGCACCTTAAAGACTAACAGATTTATTTGGGCATAAGCCATCGTGGGTAAAAGACCCACTTCTTCAGATGCATGGAGTGAAAATTACAGATATAAGCATAAATAAGCACAGGAAGAGAAGGGAGTTACCTTACAAGTGGAGAACCAGTGTTGACCAGGCCAATTCAGTCAGGGTGGATATGGTCCACTCCCAATTTTCTGGGACCCTTTTTCTGATAGAAAACTCAGTTCTGATGCAGATCTCAGGCAGGTGTGAGGTCCCTGATTTCTAGCACCACCTTCCAGAGGAGATCAAGCTGTTTCTCTAAGATCACCCATTAAGTGGAGAACAGCAGTTACATTAGAACCTGGCATCTACCCAACTTTGTTCTAACTCACTGGATTAAAGAACATGGCTTCCTGACTGCCTCCTTATGAAAAAACCTATGAAGTTTTTATGTGTTGGAGAGGAACAGAGCAGAGAGGAGAGGAGGGATAGCTCAGTGGGTTGAGCATTGGCCTGCTAAACCCAGGCTTGTGAGCTCAGTCCTTGAGGGGGCCATTTAGGGAACTGGGGTAAAAATCTGTCTGGGGATAGGCCCTGCTTTGAGCAGGGGGTTGGACTAGATACCTCCTGAGGTCCCTTCCAACCCTAATATTCTGATACTTCCTTTCTACAAAATCCACACTGGGAATATGGGATCTTTGTCCCCATCCAGTGGCTGATGCACATAAAATAAGTCTACTGTAGCTGGCAATTAATGAGCTATTTTATCTCAGGTGGCAGTGGTCTACACTTTTAGCACTCAGGGTCCATGGATGGAATCTCCATTAATAATCCATGATGCAGGGATCTAGGCATATATGTTAGCAGAAAAGGTGCTGTGCATTTGGGCCTAAATCTTGACATCTGTACTCAGCCAAAGCTACCCCTGACTTCAGCTTTGACCCTTGATTCTGTTTCTTGCCTTGCTTGCTATTTTTTTTAAAAGATGCATGATGCAAAGGGGTTCAGGTCTGAGGGCCAGACTCTTGGCTGATATACAACAGCTGCTCTGTAGAACAACACTAATTCACACCAGCTGGAGATCTATGTGGCCCAACCTACAGCTGCAATGACTGAAAGTTTTCCCCAGTGTGAAAGTCACTCCTTAGAAAGTGCCCCAGGACAGGACTAGCCAGAGAGTTTGTAAAGTCCTGGGTATCAGGGACTGTTATCTAATAAATCTCCTCCGGTAATATCAGCTTCTGTCCAGCTGGACATCTAGCCCTAGATTAAGTGTATTTTCTACATCTTTCACCACCAGCTTTTAGAGGGCAAAGAAAATTTACTGTGCCGTTTACATATTTTTTTGAGGGGGAAGTGAATTTAGTGCTAGTGAAAGATGTCAGCTTGTCAATCCTGACAAGCAAAGTCCTCTATCCACAGGGTAGGTTGATGGGCCGCACAAGCATAGGTGCTGAAGCTAGGGGTGCTGCTGCACCCCCTGGCTTGAAGTGGTTTCCAATGCATACGGGGTTTACAGTCTGGTTCAATGGCTTTCAGCACCTCCCTATACAAATTGTTCCAGCGCCCCTGAGCACAAGCCTCTCCCACACTGCCCCATGAATGTGCCTCCCCCTCTGGCCTGGAGGGGGTGCCAATTGCTATGAAAAGGTTCTCCAAATACCACAGTGATGGGTGCAGGTTAAGAACCAGAATAGAATGTGCCCGTTCAGTACTTAAGCTGTCTGCTAAGATTCCTACCAGGGCTGTCGATTAGCCCCAGCTCCTCAGGTGTCTAACTCCCATTGATTCCAATGAGAGTTAGGCACCTAAATTATTTTGAGTATCTGGGCCTTGTGCCAAACATGAGGCTGTTTTTTTTGTGATACAATACAATAATTGGAAATATACCTAGCTCCTAGAACTGGAAGGGACCTCAAAAGCTCATTGAGTCCAGCCTCCTGCCTTCACTAGCAGGACCAAGTACTGATTTTTGCTTCATATTCCTAAGTGGCCCCCTCAAGGATTGAGCTCATAAGCGTGGGTTTAGCAGGCCAATGCTCAAACCACTGAACTATCCCTTCCCCCAATACAGACATCTGCCTATCAGGAACTCCACTGAGCCTCAGCAGCTCATTGCACGCAGCGGCCACCCAACAGTTCTGATTTTCAGTCACTGCCTCGAGACCAGCCACCACTCGAGGAGGACTGAGGGGGTCTTGGTTACATTCATAATTTCGGAGGGTGCTAGGGTACCATGGTGATGAGCATCGTGTAACAGCGTAGGCAGCCGGATCGATAGCTGCTTTCCAATGCAGTGTTTGTATGGATGACATGGAGGAGATCCCTGGAGTCAACCAGTCCTGCTTGCTACCAACCTGCTGAACAGCACCAAAATCGGAGATCACCGCAGTGCTGGGAAGTCTGGAGTAACTATACTGAACTGAATGGAGATACTCCTGTTTTACACTAGGGTAACTGGAATCTGGTCCCATATATAGCAGGGAAATCCAAGGCCCTCCGAGGAACCTCACAGCTGCAGCAAATCCACCCCAAGCTATCTATCACCTTGGAGCTGTCATATGTTCTTTGTGTGGTGCCGCAAGGTTTTGCCACTGAAAGATTCTCCAATAGATTGTAATTGCTTGTCTCCTTCCTCCAGCCCCCAGGAATAGTGATTTGTAGTCCACACACCCTTGCCTTTCAGCTGTTGTCAGGAGTCGTTCCTCCATGCATCATAGGTCATGCTCACACACCAACGATGTGCCCAAGGAAACGACCCTTCTCGTGGAGGCTTGGGCCTTTGGAGCGGTAAGGGCGTTTCTGACAAGCTAATAATGATCTGTGTCAAGGGAGGCTGGCTCACAATCATTTCGCTGCCAGCTCCCAGGCCTCGGCGCTTGTCATCTGTCACTTGATCTGCAAGACTACGTCACGCTCCGCCCCGGCTAAACTTCCGCTGCTGCCGCAGACACCATCTGTGCGTCCCAGCTCCGCGGCGCTCGGCACAGATTGCTGCCCTTCTTTGGTGTGTTTGTTCCTTTCCGGAGGATGTGCAGCTTTCCTTGGAGGTGGAGGAAGCTGGTGGGATGGAGCCCAAAGCCAGCTCTGTGTAACTGGGTCTTTCATCTGCCCCACTTCCTAGGAAACAGCATGTTCCGGTACTTCTGCCACCTTGACTTTGCTTGAGTGACACTTGACCCCTGTGGTGGGTGGTCCCCTTGGCAGCTACAGCAGAGGGCTGAGGAGCCCTTTCAAACTGGTTATAAAGCAGCTAAGGAGGGGTCACTACTGGTTTCCTAGTATCAGTGGGAGGCCAGGGGTTGATTAAGGCAGGAGAGGCTGAAGACTGGTAGGGATCTGGTGGACCAAGCATGGAACTGCGGGAATCATGAACACACGGCTTCTCTTCCTCGCTCTGCTATTGAGCCACTTGGGTTAAATTCATTAGGGAGCCTCAAATGGTAGAATTCTCCCAGCCCCATCAGCATGTAAATTACACACATGGAGACTCCCTTCGGATCAGCTCTGAATTTGGCCCTCTGAATGTAAGGGAGTCTCAGCTGGTGTAACTCACACATCTAGCATCCGGAAGAAAGTATCAATTCCATCGTTTTAGAGTCTCCTGTGCATTAGGCCAACTGTGTGACCTTGGGGAAAGCTCTGTGCCTCAGTTTCCCCACCTGAAACAGCGAGGCTGATATCGTCTGCCTCATGGGGTGTTGTGAGGGTTAATTGGAGAGATGAAAAGCGTATTATGAGTGTTCAGGCTGGTTGTTTGTGTTCTCCTGGCACGTGTCTCTGCAGATGCCGTTCTTATTACTCATGCACCTCTCAAGTCCTTTTTCATTTGTTTTTCTAAAACTTCTGCAACCACGGGGAACTGCCGCGTTGCCTATGAAAACACAGAAGCACAAGGCTGGTGCCAGCCTAGCTGAATCATGCACAGAAGGCCACATTCTCCAGACAACCCCTTGTCTCATGCCACGCCGCCTAGTGTCCCTAAGGCACTGCTGGGTGAAGCTTGTCTAACCTTTGCTTAAAGAACATTCTTTGCTGCCATGGGCGACTGATTTTTGCTAGTCTCATGGGTGTTTTTTTAAGGGGACCAGCATCTGAAGAAAATAGCTGGAGAGAATTATACAAATAAATTCTTCTCTCCTTAAGGCCCCAGGATACCTGTTGTATGCTGCCAGCAGGCACAATTACAATCTCTCTATCCTCCATCTGTGCATCAAAGACTAGCTTATACATGAGTCAAACCCTACCTGGATTGAATGACTGTAGAGCTGGGAACCACGTCAAAGTTCAATGCACTGTATGGCTAAATTCCTGGAAGGAGCTCCAGTCTACCGACATCACAACATGCATCACAACAGCGATCAATGGCTCCACGAGTTGGCAGCCAGTTTCAAGCAGAGTGCCCCAAGGGTTGGTCCTGGGGCCGGTTTTGTTCAACATCTTCATTAATGATCTGGAGGATGGCGTGGACTGCACCCTCAGCAAGTTTGCAGATGACACTGAACTGGGAGGAGTGGTAGAAATGCTGTAGGGTAGGAATAGGATACAGAGGGACCTAGACAAATTGTAGGATTGAGCCAAAAGAAATCTGATGAGGTTCAACAAGGACAAGTGCAGACTCCTGCACTTAGGAAGGAAGAATCCCATGTACCACTACAGGCTGGAGACTGACTGACTAAGCAGCAGTTTTGCAGAAAAGGACCTGGGGATTACAGTGGGTGAGAAGCTGGATATGAGTCAATGGTGTGCCCTTGTTGCCAAGAAGGCTAACGGCATTTTGGGCTGTATAAGTAGGAGCATTGCCAGCAGATCAAGGGACGTGATCATTCCCCTCTATTCAGCATTGGTGAGGCCTCATATGGAGTACTGCGTCCAGTTTTGGGCCCCACAGTACAAGAAGGATGTGGAAAAGTTGGAGAGAATCCAGCAGAGAGCAACATGAGTTATAAGGAGAGGCTGAGGGAACAGGGATTGTTTAGTCTGCAGAAGAGAAGAATGAGGGGGGATTTGATAGCTGCTTTCAACCCCCTGAAAGGGGGTTCCAAAGAGGATGGATCTAGACTGTTCTCAGTGGTACCAGATGACAGAACAAGGAGTAATGGTCTCAAGTTGCAGTGTGGGAGGTTTAGGTTGAATATTAGGAAAAACTTTTTCACTAGGAGGGTGGTGAAGTACTGGAATGGGTTACCTAGAGAGGTGGTGGAATCTCCTTCCTTAGAGGTTTTTAAGGTCAGGCTTGACAAAGCCCTGGCTGGGATAATTTAGTTGGGATTGGTCCTGCTTTGGTCCTGGGGTTAGACTAGATGACCTCCTGAGGTCCCTTCCAACCTTGATGTTCTATGATTCTATGCATCTGAATGTGAAGTCAACAGGATGGAATTCAATGGAGACAAGTGCAAAGTACTTCATTTAGGAGGGAAAAATCAAATGCACAACTACAAAATGGGGAATGATGGACTATGTAAGCCCTGGTCTACACTAAGGTCGGGGGTCGAACTAGGGTACGCGAATTCAGCTACGTGAATAACGTAGCTGAATTCGAACTACCCTAGTTCGACTTACTTACGGAGTTCGCGGAAGCGAACTCCGCGGCTCCAAGGTCGACTCCGGCAACTCCTCCTGCCGCGGTGGAGTACCGGAGTTCGAACTAGCGCTTCCGGGGTTCGAACTATCGCGTCTAGATCAGACGCGATAGTTCGAACTACGAGCAGTCGAACTCGCCGCGTCGACCCAGCAGGTAAGTGTAAACGTGGCCTAAGAGTACTGCTGAAGAGGAGCCGGGGGTTATAGTGGATCAGAAATTAAATATGAGTCACCAGTGTGGTGCAGTTGCGAAAAGGGCTAATATCATAATGGGGTGTATTAACAGGAGTGTCATATGTAAGACATGGGTGGTCATTGTCCCTCTCCATTTGGCACTGGTGAGGCCTCATATGGAATCGGTGTCCAGTTTTAGGCCCTATGCTTTAGGAAAGATGTGAACAACTTGGAGAGAGTCCAGAGGAGAGCAACAAACAAACAAACAAACAAACAAACACAAAAAAGATCAACAATTTAGAAACCTGACCGATGAGGAACATTTACACAAACTGGACATGTTTAGTCTCAAAAAAAGAAGCCTTGGGGGGAACCCAATAACAGTCTTCAAATATGTTAAGGGCTGTTATAAAGAAGACACTGATCAATTGTTCTCCATGGCCACTGAAGGTAGGACAGGAAGTGATGGGCTTAATCTGCAGCAAGGGAGATTGAGGTTAGATATTAGGGAAAACTTTCCAATTCTTAGGGTAGTTAAGCTATGGAATAGGCTTCCAAGGGAGATTGTGGAATCCCCATCGTTGGGGTTTTTAAGAACAGGTTGGACAACACCTGTTGGGGCTTATGTAGGTTTTCTTGGTCCTGCCTCAGCCCAGGGAGCTGGACTTGATGGCCTCTCGAGGTCTCTTCCAGCCCAGTTCTATGATTCTGTGCAATTTTAGCAGCAACAAGCATCATTCTAAGAAGGCTGTCAAACCTGTTCTGTAGAGAGGGTCAAATTCCATGTTTCATTATGGGCTGAGGGAAACATTTAGGATGATGTATTCACCTGGCCCTCTCTTTATCAGAGCACCTCGCCATCATTCATGGATTTTATCATCATAACACCCCTGTGAGGTAAGGAAGCAACCACCCCTTTCTGCAGATTGGGACCTGAAACAGCAGCTTGGCTAAGTGACTTGCCCAAGGTCACAGAGGAAAGCCTGAGTGAGGTGGAAATTGGACCTAGGTTTCTTGGGTCCCTGTAGCAAATCGAGCGGACTCACCGGCATGGAACCTCCTGCTGGTTGCCTTGGGAATTAGCTCTTTTCCAACATACTGAGCGCCTCCTACTGGCCGGTGTCTTGCCTGCCTCAGGCCCCGTGTCCCTCCCAGACCCTGGTGCCCCTTACCTTGTGGTACTGCTCCACAGCAGTGCCACCCCACAGCAGTGCCCCACCCCTCTGGGTCTTCCCTCTGAGGGGAACCCCCAACCCTCTATACCCACCTTGCTTCAATGGCTACTGCCAGTCACCATCTAGCCCTCATTCTCTGGGGCAGACTGCAGTCTGTAATGGCCATCATCATTGGCAAGGGGGTTGGACCAGCTGCCTCTTGCCTATTTCCAGGCTGTATCACTGCAGCCCCAGCACCTCTGTAGGCCTTCAGCCTGGGGAGTTACCAGGCCAGAGCTCCCCAGCTCCTCTCGCCTTTCCCAGCTCTGCTCTGCTCTGCTTCAGGTACTTTGTCCCCAGGAAGCTAGGTCCTTCTCATTCCAGAATTGGAGTGAGACTCTACTAACTCCAGGCCCCCAGCCCTCTTATCAGGGGGCGGGGGGGGCTGGGCCCTAACTGAGCTGGCCACACCCGTGGTCATTTACTCCCTCAGCTGCTCTCACTCCTTTTATCCCAGCCGCAGCCCTCTCCAGGGCTGCTTTGTGACCCTTGTTCTGCTGGACTGGGGCAGCCGCCACACTACGGTCACAAACCAGCATCCTGTCCACCAAGCTGTCCTTCCTGTCCCACTGCAATGGAAGGTGCACAAAGGTCAGAGGTGGGAGGCGGGGTGAAGGCTAGGACTATAACAGGGTTTAAAAGAGAGCTAGATAAATGCATGGAGGTTGAGTCCGTTAATGGCTATTAGCCAGGCTGGGTAAGGAATGGTGTCCCTAGCCTCTGTTTGTCAGAGGGTGGGGATGGATGGCAGGAGTGAGATCTATTACAACTTCTATGGAGTAACAAAGGCTAGGTCTATAAAGAGACTTTTAGGTACCTTGAATTCCAGTCTCTTAGATGAGCGCCATAACCACCGGGCTAGCCCGGCCTGGCCCTTGCTCAGTTTCTCCTCGTGAAGCTATTCCACTGGGTATAACTAATGCACTGGGCCAGAGAGCAAGCAAGAAGGACTGCAAGGTCTAGTGATTCCATCACTCACCTGAGGGGTGGAGAATCCAGGTTTAAATTCTGTTGTCCCCCTAAGACAGCTGCGTATTTGAACCCAGATTTTCTACATCCCAGGGGAGTGGCTAACCACTGGGCTACACACTAGCAGAGAGGGTCTGAGCCTTTTTATGTGTGTGTACTAAGAATGGCTACGGGGTCAGGTGAGCTAGGCGGGGACGGGTATGCTCACTGGCAGAAATGTAGGTGCCATAGGGACTGTAACAGTGGAAACTCAGTCACTGATGAACTTCAGAAGCCTCCAGAGCTAGGCAGAGGCTGGGTTTTGAGGATGTCTGTGATGCCTAAATGTTGGCGTTAGCTGCCTAAGTTCTTTGGTGGATCTAGCCTAGAAGATTTTAGTTATCACTATGTGTCCCGTACCTTATTGTCAGAGTCAGTGTGAAAATATGCTGCCCTTGAGGCACATTGCCTTTATTCCTGTTCTTTCCCCATCCTCCTTTCTCCCCTCTACACTTCCTTCTCCCACGCCCATGGACTTCACTTGATTCCCACCCCATCGCAATACTGGTCATTGATATTTAAAGTGTCACCATTAGGCTTGAGAGTGAACAACTGCCATGACATTACTGGGTGGCAGGAAAGTTCACACTTCCCAGAGCCATTGTTTCAGGCTCTCTGCAGACTCAGGCAGACATCAGTGCATTGGTTAGACTTAGTTCAGGGTTTTAAGGTTTTGGGTTTTTTTGCAATCATGAGGGTATAAAACTAACTTTTTTGGAATGAATGGTGAGATTCGGCAGGATCCATGTGTCATGTGTGCTGCAAAATATATTAAGCTCGCCTTGTGTTTGCCATCTCCCTTTTAAACAATTACTGCTCTTTTTTTCTTCATTAATTCCTGTTGCAGTCCAATCCTTTCCTTGGACCTGACTATATTAGGGCAGGTCTACACGACAGAATTACTTTGGCATAATTACATCGCTCAGGGGTGTGCACAATCCGCACCCCTGAGCAACATAGTTATACTGACCTGAACACCAGAGTAAACAGCGCTATGTTAGTGGGAGATCTTCTCCCATCAACATAGCTACTGCCTGTCATGGAGGTGGATTAACTACACGGATGGGAAAGCTCTTGCCCGTCAGTGTAGAGCGGTTTCATTAAAGTGCTGCAGCTGCAGTGTTTTAAGTGTAGACCTGCCTATTATTTTCTTTTATGACACCCGGAAGCGGTGAGTTCCACAAGTTAATTAAATGTCATGTGAAGAAGTGTTTTTCTTACCCACTTAGACTGATTCAGAGATGAGCAAAAGTCGAGAGACGCCACCGAGGTCCAAGGGGCAGGGAATGAGATGTGTTGAGGGGAAAGTCAGTGGTGTGGCAGCATCCCCTCGCTGTGTTGCCCCCTTTGCAGAGGCCAAGGAGGTGCAGCCATCCAGGCTCGGGGAGGGGTGGAGCCAGGATCACAGCTGCTAGGCAAGAGGCAATTTGCAAAACTCCGCCCTCTTGAACGGACCGTGTGCCAGGACAGGCCCACTGGGAAGGGAGGCTTGGGGGCAGGAGGGTGTGCAAGGACGCGGCCCTATTCTGTCAAAGATCTCACCCTTCCAAGGGAACTGGAGGCCCTGCCACACTGCCGCTGGCAGCAGGGTGCAGAGTGGGACACGGTCCTGGATCCCAACCAGTCAGAAGGCTCATTAGACCGAGCCTGCCTCACCCCCTGCAGGACACGAGGGGCGACTCCTCTTGAAATCAGTGGGCATCACCCCTCTTCTGCAAGGGGGCGGGACCCAGTTCCCACTTGCTTGTGGGACGGGGAGTGAATAGGAGTCAGTTTGCCCTTTGCCTCCCTCAAATCCTTTCCCGATAGGGCCCGCGAGGCAGGAGCACCACTGGGGGGGATGGAAGTGATTCCTGGGGGTCTGGCTCGGCTCGGTGTGCAAAGGTCTGGCGACAGGCATTACGGGAGGCAGGGAGAGCTGCGTGGGAGCAGAGAGCTGATTCGGTGACCTCTCACTAGTTTAAGCTTAAAATGCCCCTCTCCTGCCCATCTCTGCCAGCGAAGGCGGCTGCTGGCAGTGGGTGGACACGGCTGGTGAGTCGTGCTCCCCCCGAGGAGCCGTGCAATCCCCCTCCTCCCCCCGGCGGGGAACAGAAATAACTAGTAACACATTTCCTGAGCTCTCTGTGCTGCCCGCCCACTCGCCTTGGCTTGCCCGCCAGCACCAGCCTGACAACACCCACCTGCCAGGAAGAGCCAGCCTGAGAGAGCCAGGGGGCGGGAGGGAGAATCGCAGCAGAAGAGAAGGCGAGTGAAGGTGGGGAAGAGCCGGGGACCCTGCTAGCGTGACTCCAGGGAGTTTCTGGAGTCAGCCTGCATCTGGGGTTAAAGTGCCTCCAAAGGCCGCGGGGGAGTAGGCATCACTTTTTGGGGAGGATTGTCTAGTGGTTAGAGTCTTAGCCAAGGATTTGGGAATGCTGGGTTCAATCCCCTACTCTGCCACAGGTGCCCTCTGGGGTCTTGGGCAAATCCCTTAGCCCCTTTGTGCCTCAGTTCCTGTGTGCAATGGGGCTGAGCATGCTGCCCTGCCTCACAAGGTGTCACGAGGACACACTGTGAGGTGCATAGAGGCTGTGGTGATGAGGGATGTGGCTGTACCTTATAAGAGAGTTGGTTACAGGAGAGCTGGGTTCAATACCCAGGTCTGCTACCAACCTCGTGTGTGACCCCTGGGCCAGTCACGTTCTCCTTCTTCCCTGCCTGTTAAGTGCAGGTGATAACTTGTCCTTTGTCTGTCTTGCCTGTTTAGCTTGTGAGCATCTCAGGGCAGAGACTGATTTACTGTGTGTACGAGTGTGTAACACTGACAGACCCTGGTCGTCAGCAGGCGGGATTGAACCTGGGACCTCGGGAGCTTACAGCATGAGCTAAAAGCCCTATGGCCCTTAGCTGAGGCTGTAGAGCAGATGCATTAATCTCTCTCTAAGTGGTCTTGGTGCCACTAGATGGGACAGAGCACCACACCCAGGAGGTGTGTGGGTCAGGGCTGCCCTGAGCGGGGGTGGGGGCAAGTGGGGCAATTTATCTGGGGCCTGGCAGTGGTCTGGGTCTTTGGCGGCATTTCGGCAGTGGAGGGGCCCTTCAGTGCTGCCGAAGACGCAGAGCGACTGAAGAGCCCCCCGCTGCCGAAGACCCGGACCGCTGCCGGGTGAGTACAAGCGCCGCAGCTCCCCCAGGCCCCCTGAATCCTCTGGGTGGCCCTGGTGTGGGTTACACGAGCAGCAACTGCCGCTGTCGGCCCCCAAGCTCTGCTGGTGCCCCTCGGCGTGGCGCTGCTCTTTGCTGGAGCTCTCAGCCAGGGATGGAGGAAGTGGGGCGTCGGGAGGTTTATGTGGCAGGATGACTGTCTTGTGACCCAGCTTCTGCAACCTGTGCCTTAAAGGAAGCCCTTTTCTGACTGGAGGCCAAGACCTCCACCAGCCTCTCTCTCCCGTCCTGGGCCCCCCACTGCTCCCTGCCCCCAGGGCCGGCGCTTCCATTTAGGCGACCTAGGCGGTCGCCTAGGGCACCAGGATTTGGGGAAGCGGCATTTTTCCGACCTCAGTGGCAATTCTGTGGCGGGTCCTTCACTCACTCCGGGACCCGCCACCGAAGTGCTCCGAAGACCGGGAGCACGGAAGGACCCTCCCCCGCCCGCCACAGAATTGCTGCCAACGACCGGGAGCGCGGAAGGACCCCTGCCTAGGGCGCCAAAAACCCTGGCGCCGCTCCTGCCTGCCCCCCATGAGGAACTATGTGTGGCAAGAAAAGCAGGATGGGGAAGGGAGACCCTCACCCGCCTAACTGCAGCCCCAAGCCTGCCAGCAGTTGTGTGGCTCCCACAAAGTGCCGACCACCCTCAGCTCCCTCTGAAATCAACTAGAGCTGAGACAGCTCGGCACCTTGCTGGCTCGCACCCTGCATGGCACGCCGGGGGTTCCTCCAGCCGGATTCCCGGCTGGGTCACTCCGGTTCAGTATCACTGGAGGACGCAGATTGGTGAATCAGCCCTGTAGAGCTTCAGCTCCTGTAAGCCAACCCATTGGGAGGTCTCCTCTGTGCTCTCCCAGGCCTCCTGCTCCATATGTGTGTTTCCCTCTCTCCCTCTGTTACCCATGAAGGCAAGACTATTTCCAGGCTTGGCAAGAAGCTTTCCTGGATTTCATTCCTTAGCCAGCCACATCTCCAAAGGGCCCAGGGAGTGGAGGGAAAAAGCTGGCACACATTGAACAAACAGGGTCCGATTCGCTCATTCTCAGCCAGGCTATTTGATGGTGAGGACCGAGACCTAATCTCAGATCCTCAGCCTGGCCTCCTCCTGAAGGCGCAGTGCCGACTTGGGACAAGAGATCTGAAAGGCTCCATTGAAAATCCCTGTGGAGTTAATGCAGCCGGCAGAGTTCCCCCTGCATGGAGCCGTGTGAGGTGGGCGACCCATCCTACAGCACTGATTTTAATATGAGCATTTGTATTACGTTGTTTCCTGGGTGCCAGGATCAGGGCGGTCATAGCTAGATGGAGCGAGTCTGGGAGGAAGGAAGGATCTCTGACATCACCATTTTGCAGAGAGAGGATATTGCCACCATGAGGCAGGATCCCTGGAAGTCAATGGCTAGACTCTACCTGACTTCAGACCAGGCACAAAGACCCAGATTTTTAAAGGTATTTCAGCATTGCAACACTGAGCTCAGCAACACCTTAATACCTTTAAAAATCTGGGCTTAAGTGACATGCCCAAGGTCATACAAGGTGACACTAGCAGAGCTGGGAATTTAACCCTTCTCTCTCTTAGCCCCTCCATCTGCTGCCTTAACTGAAAAGCCACCCAGCCTCATGCTGGAGAGAATCGAATACATTTCTGGCCACCCATCAAGATCATTAATGGGGAAGCTCCTGAATCTCCAGGCAACTGCAGTGCCTTTCGCTTGCTGTGAGTTAAGAAAAGCTGCTGCCGTTTTCTATGCTAATTTTATAACTTTCAAAAGCCCGTTCCATGCCTCCTCCTCCTCCTGATTTTTTTCTCTCTCTCCTCCTGCTGAGATGCTGAGCCCTCCTCCGCCAATTTGTACGAACTTCTTCGGCTTGGAAACTAGAGCAGAGAATCACCCACATAAGAAGGCTGGTGTGAAAATATCTGAGGCAGACGCACTGAATAAAAATGACTCAAGGAGTTCCCTGTGTCAAGGTGAAATGAAAAGAGACCCACAATTACTATCTTTTAAAAATCTCATCATTTTTAAACCCATCCCATGATTTTTTGGGGCCAGGCGTCGGAAAGTTCTTCAGAACTCCAATATTACATATGGCCTGGCTCTCATTTAGTAATGATCAGATCTGGCCAAAATATTAATTGTGGACAATTTATTCCATTCATATCTTCCTTATGGTTTTTTTAAAAAATCTCCCTCCCTTCAACGCCCATTGCATCTCTTGGGATTTTACTGGGAGTCTCACAATAGCTGGTGTTTCTCTTAAAGTCCCAGCTGCTGGAATCAAGAGATTTCACATGAATCTCATCTTTCATGGGGTATGTGTGTGTGTGAAAGAAAGTTCCTTTCTTACCCTTTTATGTGCAGAGGAAAGCTTGGAAATGGGATCCAAATGCAACCCAAACATTCAGAAACCAAAAGCAAATAAAACGAGCCCTACATTTATCATTTTAAAATCTCATCATTTTTAAGCCAGTCTCATGAGTCTTGGGGGCCTGCCTCCTGTGAATGAAACACTTTGCAAATTTGTGTTGAAAGCGCCGAATCGTTTCGGTGGAAAATAAGCAAGCAAAATAAATTCCGGGAAAAGTGAAATGTCGCCATTTTTTTATTCCAAATGACTTTTCATTTTAAATGTAAGTTCCATTTTATTTTTTAAAAAGGTAAAACAACTCAAGAAATGTTTCATTCACCCCCAAATGAACCAAAAAATCAGATATTCGCACAGCTCTAATAGAGAGACAGTGGTCACCAACTATTGTCCTGGGCTGAATTTACCTTAGCAACCTAGATGAAAGGCACCGAATCTCATTAGCAATAGGACAAGTGCCTCAGTGCATTTCTCAGTATAGTTTGCCTATTTATATCGCTTAACTCCATTGGTAATGAATGAGGCCAATTGTTGTTAATTATTATTATTCCAGTAGCAGCCAGAGGCCCGTGTCAGGAATGGGCCTCAGTGAACAAACCTGAAATAAAACCCGAAAACACTCACAGTCTAATCATTCACGAGCCATGGGTCCTGGTTAGCCAAGATGCTGGCCAACTGCTGCCATTTGCAGAGGGTGGATTAGTTTCACAGGACTCAGGCCACATTTTGTGTCTCCGTTGGGGCAGGAGGCACCAAACTGGAATCGTTCCTGCCAACCCGGTGAGTGGCACAAGAGTAGAAGGATGGAACTGTAGTTAAAGAATTGACATGGGCCTCAGGAAAGGCGGGCTAGGGTTTTGTCTCTGCCACAGACTTGCCGGGTGACTTGGGCATGTCACCTAGGACTGGATTGCAACTCTTCTGATTGCAAATGGGGCTGGATTTTCATTGATTCACAGATTTCAAGGCCAAAAGGGACCGCTCCGCTCATCTAGTCTGACCTCCTGCATCGCCCAGGCCATACAACGTCTTTGAATTAAATCCTATTTGAACAGATTGATCCCCATATTTGGGGATGGGAAGCAATTTTTCCCAAGGTCAGATTGGTAGAGACCGTGGCGGGAGGCTCACCGTCCTCTGCAGCATGGGGCATGGGTCATTTGCTGGTTTGAATGACGGAGTCTCTGGCACTTGGAGTCTTTAAATCAAGAGCTGGCGGTAACTGAGCCAGATGGTACGAGCCTATTGCAGGAGTGAGTGGCTGAGGTTCTGTGGCTTGCATTGTGCAGGAGGTCAGACTAGATGGTCATAATGGCCCTTCTTGCCTTAAAGTCCATGAGTCTGCAATTCAGAGCAATCTGGATCGCTTGGTACAATGGGTGCGAGCAAGCAATATGGATTTTAATACAGCTAAACGTAAAATACATCTGGGACAAAGAATGTCGTCCGTACGTACAGGAGAAGGGACTCTGCCCTGGGAAGCAGTGACTCTGAGAAAGATTTGGGGGTTGTGATGGATAATCAGCTGAACAGGAACTCCCAGTGTGAGCTAATGGGATCCTGGGATGCAGAAATAGGGGAATCTCAAGGAGGCAAGGAGATGTGATTTTACCTCTATATTTTGCACTGGAATCCTGTGTCCAATTCTGGTGCCCACAATTCAAGAAGGATGATGATTGGAGAGGGTTCAGAGAAGAGCAGGGCGGAAGGGGAGAACTGTCTCTTGTTATCGAATCTCTAGTTCTTATAAGGACTTTTTCATTGGTAGGCCTCAAAGCCCTGTGGAATAGCAAGGGGGTTGCAGATCAGGATTAAGGGGGTTCGCAGAACTGTGGGGGGACCCCTGGGCTAGTGTAGCAGAGAGGTGTCCTCAGGACTGAGGGAGATTGGCAGAACTGGAGGAAGGGAAGCCGGGGCTGGATAGCTGGAGGGAAGGGGAGAGAAAGTCCAGGGACGAAGGTCAGGATTGAGGTGCATTGGCAGAGCTGGTGGGGGGCCGAACTAGGATAGCAGGGGGCTGCAGGCCAGGAGGGAGGTGGGCCGGCAGAGCTGTGGGGGGAGCTGAGGGCTGGAACATCAGGGGGCTGCAGGCCAGGACAGAGGTGGGTCGGCAGAGCTGTGGGGGGGGGGGAGCTGAGGGCTGGGATAGCGGGGGGGCTGCAGGCCAGGAGGGAGGTGGGCTGGCAGAGCTGGTGGGGGGGGGAGCCCAGGGCTGGCATAGCAGGGGGCTGCAGGCCAGGAGGGAGGTGGGCAGGCAGAGCTGTGGGGGGAGCTGAGGGCTGGAACGTCAGGGGGCTGCAGGCCAGGAGGGAGGTGGGTTGGCAGAGCTGTGTGGGGAGCTGAGGGCTGGGATAGTGGGGGCTGCAGGCCAGGACAGAAATGGGCTGGCAGAGCTGTGGGGGGGAGCCCAGGGCTGGAACGTCAGGGGGCTGCAGGCCAGGAGGGAGGTGGGCAGGCAGAGCTGTGGGGGGGAGCTGAGGGCTGGAACATCAGGGGGCTGCAGACCAGGACGGAAATGGGCTGGCAGAGCTGTGGGGGGAGCTGAGGGCTGGAACATCAGGGGGCTGCAGGCCAGGAGGGAGATGGGCCGGCAGAGCTGTGGGGGGCGGGGAGCTGAGGGCTGGGATAGCAGGGGGCTGCAGGCCAGGAGGGAGGTGGGCAGGCAGAGCTGTGGGGGTGGGGGGGGAGATGAGGGCTGGGATAGCAGGGGGCTGCAGGCCAGGACGGAGGTGGGCAGGCAGAGCTGTGGGGGGGAGCTGAGGGTTGGAACGTCAGGGGGCTGCAGGCCAGGAGGGAGGTGGGCAGGCAGAGCTGTGGGGGGAGCCCAGGGCTGGGATAGCAGGGGGCTGCAGGCCAGGACGGAAATGGGCTGGCAGAGCTGTGGGGGGAGCTGAGGGCTGGAACATCAGGGGGCTGCAGGCCAGGAGGGAGGTGGGCAGGCAGAGCTGGCGGGGGGGGGGAGCCCAGGGCTGGCATAGCAGGGGGCTGCAGGCCAGGACGGAAATGGGCTGGCAGAGCTGTGGGGGGAGCTGAGGGCTGGAACATCAGGGGGCTGCAGGCCAGGACGGAGGTGGGCCGGCAGAGCTGTGGGGGGAGCTGAGGGCTGGAACGTCAGGGGACTGCAGGCCAGGACAGAGGTGGGCTGGCAGAGCTGTGTGTGGGGTGGGCAGCAGCAGAACGGCAGTGACTGCACAGCCAGGGGCTGGAGAACGCGGGCTCAGCTGCACGGGGGCTCCGCCGTGGAATACCAGGGCAGCGCTGCCGCTGAGGACTGAAGTGCTCTGAGAAGAGCTGTGTGGGGGGAGGCCGCCCACGCTGTGCCTGGCTCATGCCTGTGTTATGAATCTCACACATCCACGAGCACTAGATTCCCTGGCAGCTCGCCAGGCTGAGGCAGAGAACGAGCCAGAGAACTCGGCGCTGATTTCACCCGCGCCTGGGCAACAGGGAACATGCAAGTTAGAGAAGCAACAAGGCCTGTTAGAGCCCATCTCGGCCACCTTTCTTGGCAGGGCGGCCTGCCCCCTCTCTGCAATCTCTACAGCTTTCCCCAAATTCAGCTGTACAGGACACGGCCCGACCCGAAGCCCCTTGAACTCAATGGGAGTCTTTACATTGACCCTAGTGGGCTTTTCATCAGGCTCGTAAAGCAACAGGATACATCCTTCCCGTGGGAGACTAGTCCACAGCCTGCTTGATAGAATAGTTGCCCTGAAATCCTCTTACAGGTTTCCTTGCTTAATGTTGCCCCATCACTCTCTGGATCTCCCTAAGCAGCCCTCCTACCCCACAGTCCTCCCATGTGGTGTGTGTTTTGATAGTATTAATTCCTAGGACTCCCGAGTCGCTAAGTCTGCTACATTCCTCTGTGTGATGGGCAAGAACAGGAATTCTGTGCCAGAGGAGGCAGGGAGTATATAGCATTTCAACCTGCCCATTGCTGCTTGCTTTCTTTCTTTCTTTCTTTCTGTATGAAATAAGGGATGGACAAGTCTCTAGGTTAAATGAACGAATGAATATTAAATGAACTGTAGGAAAATGCAAAGTGTGCTCTTCTTCTGTTTGGCATTCAATTTCACAGAAAGGATGTTGAAGGATATAGCTTTTTAAATCCTCTCACATAGTAAATTTGAAAAGACAAGTGTATTGACTGACATACAAATAGAGCTGCGCACGTACTTTTTTACAGTTTACTTGCAATTCTATAAAATCAAATAAAAATATTTCCGGTCAAACTAAAAATGAATTTATTTGTAATTTTCAGCTGATTGCCAAGTAAAAAAAATAATTTCAGGTCAAATTAAATTTTATTTGCCCCAAACCAAGGTACTTTGTTTTGATGCTGAGCTTTGTTGATGTTTTACATTAAAAAAAGAAAATTTCAGAATGAAAATTTATGAAGAATTGACAAATGGAAACATTTTGTTTTTCAAATGTGAAAACTAAACATTTCAATTGTTCAGTGTTTTTCTTCCATTCTTTTTCTAATCGAAACTATTTGGTGAAATCGACACGAATTTGTGAAATGTTTCTGTGTCGTAGAATTTGCCTGTTTTGCCGAAAAATATTTCAGTTGTACAATGTCACCCAGCTGTACATTCAAATGAGGCTCCAAATGAGAGAAACATAAAAGACAGGGGATGTTCTTCTGTAAATGCACCGCTGATGGGGCGTCCACCCCATCCTACCATGGCCACTAAGGGTCCGTCTACACAGCAGCTGGGAGCATGCCTCCCAGCCCAGGTAGACAGAGACGCATTAGCATGGCTTGAGCTAACAAGCTAAAAGTAGTGGTGTGAACATTGTGGTATGGGCAGCGGTGCTGGCTAGCCCCCTGAGATCAAGCCCCCCTGACTCCTGGGGCCAAGCTTGTGTGGCTAGCCCAAGCTGAAACACCCACAGTGCTATTTTCAGCATGCGAGCTCCAGTGGAGTTAGCACGTGTCTGTCTGCCTGGGCTATTAAGGGGTTAACAGGAGGCTAGCTGTTTCCTCATCTGTGGATAATCCCTGGGACAGCAACATCTGGGGATAAGAGGGCTGCAGATCAGAGGAGAAAAGCTGCTGCCAGGGAGACGGAGGGACTGGAAGGCAGCGTGGGTGGGCCTGAGTTCTCCTACCATCCCCAGCAAAGGATAGTAAAACCCATTGGAGCAAAGGATCAGGACTCTTCGGGGCCTGAGGTTATTGACCCTTCGCTAGGGTCACTAGACTGCTGGTCTCTCAGAGGAGAGATTACCAACAGCTTGGGTGGAGGGCTGGCGTCATAAGAGGATGCCAGCAGGCACAGGGCCAAATGACTCTTGGAGGGGTGCAGGAAAGGGCAGAGTTGCCACCACACCATGCACACCCATCAGAGGGCACTGGCTGGCAAAGGCACCCCAGAGAGCACCATATTGGGGATCTTTGGACATAGCTCCTGACGCGCTGCTGGGGGTAGCACAGGGTAACCGGCTCCGATCACAGCGTAGGAGGTTCAGTGTTGCCCCGCACCTTGTGTCACCCATGGCCCTACCAAATTCACAGCCCGTTTTCATAAATTTCACGGTCATCGCCTTTTTAAAATGTTGAATTTCAGATATTTAAATCTTAAATTTCACAGTGTCGTAACAAAGCATGAATATGTATTTAAAACTGGCAAAATATAAACATGTAAAGCCCATGATGACCCTCCCCCGACAACCCCACCAATACCGTGCCCCCTTACTTCTGTGCTGCTGCTGGTGGCAGCACTGCCGTCAGAGCTGGGCGCCCAGCCAGCAGCCGCCAGTGTCTGGTTGTCCAGCTCTGACGGCAGCGCAAAAGTAAGGGTGGCAGTACTGTGACCCCCCCCCTACAATACCCTTGTGACCCCCTTTTGGGTCGGGACCCCCCAGTTTGAGAAATGCTGCTACATGATAAAAGTACACAAAAGACCAGATTTTACAGGGGAGACCAGATTTCATGGTTTGTGACTTGTTTTTCAAGGCTGTGAATTTCGTAGGGTCCTATTTATACCGGTCCGAGGTAGGGCTAAAACACTACCAAATGGGAACGGTGATGTCATTTTGCACCCGTGTTGCCTTGGTGCAAATGCCTGCACAAGGACATGGATGAATCGGATACAAGTCTCCCGCTTAAAGGGATGGCGTGCTACCATCCATAAATGGTATCAGACGCTGTGAGTGGATGAGAAAAGAAACGTTAAGCCAGTTGGCAGAGAAACACATGCAAGGAGAAATGACATGCTGTATCTAAATCAGAGATTTCAAAGGCTGGATCCCTCTGCAGTTTGATCTTTAAAATATTAAAACATGCCAGCTGCCAGCTCAAAGGGCTTTGTAATGAGATTATGAAGACAATGGGAATACAACATCAACGCCAATTAAATGGACTAAATCAGGTTCCTTCCTAGTGAACTTGGAACCTGAACTTTATCCCATCAAAGAGGAGACAGAGAAACCCAGCCTATGTCAACAGATGAATTATCCCCAGACTGATTTATGTTATTAGTCTTTGAGGTCTCTTGAAATATTTTATTCCAAACTGACAATCAGACAAAACGCAGCTCTTTCATTCCTCAGTCGGTATAAAAAGAGGTGACGGATAGCTCAGGTTTTGGCAAAGGGTTACGTTGTCTTTGACTAGATCATTGGGAGAGCTCAGTGAGTAACAGAGATTTCTGTTCATTGGCAATTTTGAAAAGTCAAAGCAAAAAATCGTTTCAGGTCAGACCAAAAGTGATTTTAAAAAAAAATATTTTTGCTAATTGAAAAGTGGTGGCGGGGGGCGGGATTCATTTTTGGGTCAAATGAAATTTTTTTTTTTGACGATATCAAAATGTGCTTCCATTTTTTTAATTTTTAAAAACTCAAGGACATTTTGAAATTACAAGTTGTTTGAGATGAAAAAATGTAAGTGTTTTTCTGGATTTTTGTTCCCCCAAATGAGCAATATCAACATGAATTCAGAAAACATGTTGGTGTTTCCAAATCTGTGTTTCTCACTGGGAGAAAAAAAGTTTCCGCTGACAAATTTTGCTGAGAGCTAATCATTGGCTCCAATCCAGCATCGTAGTGGTTGTAGTAGGTCATTGCCAGCGGGTGTGTGTCTTGGCTTGGTGTTACGGGAGAGCTGTTAGAACTGTACGTGTGCAGACAGTTAATATAGAGAGTGCCATCTACCTTCAGGAATAGCAGCATTGTTCAGAAGTTAGTAGCTTTTAGGGTGACCAGAGAGCAAGTGTGAAAAATCAGGAAGGGGGTGGGGGTGGATAGGTGCCTATATAAGACAAAGCCCCAAATATCAGGACTGTCCCTATAAAATTGGGAAATCTGCTCACCCTAGTACAGTGGTCACCAACTGGTAGATCATGATTGACTGGTCGATTGTGGAGCCTCTGCCAGTCGATCGCAGTATCCGGCCGCTAAAAAGCTGGTGACGCAGTGGGGCTAAGGCAGGATCCCTGCCTGCCTTGGCCCTGTCCCGCTCCCAGAAGTGGCCAGCAGCACGTCCCTGTGACCCCTGGGGGAGAGGGGGACGGGGGGTCTCTGGGCGCTGCTCCTGCCTGCAGGTACCACCCTCACAGCTCCCATTGGCTGGGAATGGGGAACTGCGACCAATGGGAGCTGTGGGGGCGGTGCCTGCAGGGAGGGACAGCACGTGGAGCGACGTGTCCCACCCCAGAGGCCGCAGGGACGTGCTGGCTACTTCTGGGAGCGGCGTGGTCTGGGGCAAGCAGGGAGCTTGCCTTAGCACTGCTGCACTGCCGACCGAGGTAAGCCCTGCCTGGTGAGTGCCCGCACCCTTCATCCCTTCCAACATCCCAACCCCCTGCCCCAGCGCTGAGCCTCCCCCGGGAGCCAGCACTCCAAATCCCCTCCTGCACCCCAACCCACTGCACCAGCCCTGGGCCGCCTCCCAGAGCCTGCATCCAGAATCCTCTCCTGCACCCCAACCCCTTGCACCAGCCCTGGGCCCCCTCCCAGAGCCCACACCCCGAACCCTCTCCTGCACTCCAACTCCCTGCCCCAGCCCGATGAAAGTGAGTGAGGGTGGGGGAGAGCAAGTGATGGAGGGAGGGGGGATGGAGTGAGTGGGGTGGGGCCTCATGGACGTGGAAGGGGAGATCCTGGGTTGCACTTAAATTCAAAAAAGTGACCTTGTGCTTAAAAAGGCTGAAAACCACTGCCCTTGTAGCTTTGATAAAGTTATTGCTGTTATGTGCTGCTAGCGGCGCCCTGAATCCAGCTCTTAACATTTGGTGCGATTGCTAACAGCCTGAGCAAAGCGGCTGGGGACTACATAGGCCATAGGGACCAAACTCCCCCTCGTGATAGTACTGCAAAGAAACACGGGACATCAATATAGCTCTGACACCTTTCCTACGCACCAACTTTGTTCCAAAATGTCAAAGAAAACAGACACACAAGCTCTTTTTCTAGGTCTCTTGAATTTTTCGGTCTCATTACACTGAGTGGCACTTTCATTTACTTGGGAAACTGTTTTAATGATTCTCTCCATTCTGCTGCGGCTCTTTTCTTTTCTTTTCTCAAGTTGATCTCCTTAAGGACACTGAACTCCAGCTTCAGGAAAGAGGCTCAAGCTTTTATAAAGGTTGCCCAGCAGGAGACTTACTTGTCGCCTCATCCTTCAGACACCGACGTGAACAGATTAACAAACGTGGACTGCTCAAGAAATTATACAAGCTATTATTGGGCTCCAAAACATGCAACAGACACATAGCGAAAATCTTAGGTTCTGGTAGATGGAGAACTACGTTGGCAGACCAGATCTTTCATGGCGGTTAAAAACGTTAAAGAAAGAATATATTTATGAACAGCTCCAGATGCACTTTCTTTAAGAAGGGAACTGCATTCTATGAATCTCTAGTGAAACTTAATAGACTAGTCCAATGGTCCTTTCCCAAATCCAGTAACATCCCAGAATGTCTTGCTGCCTTGCTAAACCCACAATGCACCATACGGTTCCCATGATAAGTATAATATTGGTACTTTGTCTCTCTACCCAGCTCCAGATGGTCAGAAATATGACTCTAGCTTTAGGCTCCGAAGCCTGTGCGTGGCCTCATTTTGAAAAGAGTGGCTCCCACCGAAATTCCTAAATATGGATTTAGGAGCTTTCCCTTAAGCCCGGGTTTCTGAAGAATGAGGGCAACCAACCGCGCAAAGGGTAGGAAGAGAACAAAATGTCTGCGGAGAGAGTGTGAATAAAAGCAGCAGCGAGGTGAGTATTTGTGTGAAAGAAAAACAACCTAATGGGAAAAAAGCCAGGCAGCATGGCATCCGGTGTAAGCAACGCACATGGCCCTTGCCAGACTGGCTTGAGTGAGCTTCTTAGAGAGGCAGCCCCAGAGGTGCTAAAATATTTTTTCCTAAACAAACCATCTTTGGGGTGGAGAAATGGGGTTAGGTTGGACGGGTAAAACCATGGGCGGCGGGTGCAGCTTCCCCGGGGGAAGGCTAGCTCCCGGTCCTGCCTCCTCCACTCGCGGCCCCACCGACAATCCACAGCTGCTCCGCCCCAGCCCTGCCCCTGCTGGGTCCCTTCCCCGCTCAGCCCCTTCGCCACCGACCACCACGTCCCTCCTCTCCTCCACCTCCCCTCCCCCACCCATCACGACCCTCCTCTGCCAACCCCCTCCGCCCCAAAGCCCCCCCTCACAGGGACATACGAGCAGTGGGGACCTCCGGAGGGGGGGTGGAGTGGAGGAGAGGAGAGGAGGGACTCCCCAGGCAGCGGTGGGTGGTGGACCTCAGGGAAGAGGAGGAGCAGGGAAGGGAAGGGGCGGCGTGCAGGCGGGGCCAACATGGCCCCCTACAGGTAGAACATTCCCAAACTCTGCCTAGTTCTGCAATGCCCCAAAACGCCAGGTCTATACAAAGCTGCAGACGTTCAAGGAGATGTCAAAAAATCATACAGTGGAAAATGGTGAACTAAAGAAGAGGAATAAAATAGTATTGACAGACTCCACAGTGATCGGTGTCAAACTGTCTGGAGTGGCTCACAGATGTGAATCCCGGCCTCAGGACAGACTGTTATAACCCAGGGCACAAACCCAAACAGGCTGTGAGTTCTGCACTTAGATTTCATCAACCCAGTGTGAACTCCTCGGGCATTATATCAGCCTTAATATGGAGTCACAGACAGTCCCCTTGGGTACTCCGACCACCCAGGCTAGCTTGTCAGCCAGGCTCGCCTGCCTTTGTGATAGATGGTCCCTTACACCAAAATTCACAACAATATTTAGGTTATGCCCCATCCTAAAGGACCAGTCACTTACCCCAGGTCAATTGTATCTCAGATCTCTCACCGAGGACAATGTTTGTAGCCAATCTTATAATAAACTAATTGAAGATTTATGAACTAAGAAAAAGAAATGAGAGTTATTTACTAGTTTAAAGCAGGTAAACATACACGCAGCTTTGTCCACTAGGATCAAGTGGGCAGCATGGCTCTCCTGTGTCATATGAATGAGTGACAGTCTTAGGTTCCAGAAGGTGATAGAAGCTGCTGTAATATGCAAGTTCTGTGGGTGTGTCTGCTCTGCAATCAGACACTTGCGGTTAGCCTGTGCCAGCTGACTTGGGCTCACGAGGCTGTTTCATTGCCGTGTAGACTTCTAGGTTCAGGCTGCAACCCGAGTTCTGGGACCCTTCCACCTCGCAGGGTCCCAGAGCCCGGGCTTGGAAGTCCACACTGCAATGAAAGAGCCACGCAGCCGGAGCCCCGCATGCCTGAGTCAGCTGGCATGGGCCAGCCACGGGTTATTAATTGCTGCGTAGACATACCCAATAAGTCCTTTAGTGCTAACTCAAGCTAAGCAGCCTGGGGATCCCTTGCTTATGCTTAGAAACGTTGCCGTCCCCAAATTCCAAGCAGTGTAGTGATACAGCTCCTTCTGGTCAGGGATTTTCATTCCCTTCCCCCAGAGATCAAACTGATGAGACACGTGTTTGCATCTGTCTCCTCTTCCTGGGTGTGGTGGGGTAGGGGAGGAAATCAGTGAAATCTATGTCCTTTGAGGTTTCACAATGACTCATTTGCTTTCAATGGGCCTTCAAGACCAGCACTTACATTAATTAATGCGTCTGTCCTGTTTGGTGAATTACACAATTAAAAAAGAGCTTTAAAATGTAAGTGCTCCACATAACTTTATACCATGGGCTATAGAAGCTGTAAGTGAGATCAAGGCATGCAACATCCTCCAAGCATTTCATCAGATCTAAACATTGAACGTATTCTGATCAATGTAACACCTATTTGAACAATGCTAACACACAGGGGAACCAGGCTGGTTTCCAGCTGTGCATTTGTCACTGTTCCGTGAGGCCTAGGGGCCTTGGCATGAGCTGGCACCTGGTCTGCCAGCGTCACAATAAGGTTCAGGATTAAAGAATAACGAGGATAATTGCTTGGACACTAACAGTAGCTCGATGTATAAATGGATTCTGTTACTTTACAATGGTGATTCATGCTGTCATGCACAGGGATGCAGCAGCTGCCAGATTAGATGCAGGGAAGAATTTTTCCTTCCACTGCAGATTAGCAGGGATTTTGGGGGGCTGATGGGGGAGCAAGGAGACCTTCTTCTGAAGAACTTAGTAAAGGTTGTCCACTAGGCTCAAGCGGGCAGGACAGGTCGTGTGATTGAAGGCTGCGCAAAATGCTTTGGGTGGTTTTGGTTTCATCACATCATCCTCTCCTCCTATGTTCCTAAAGAAGACCTAACTGAGCTGCATGATTGTTTTTCTTTAAAGATCCGGGACAGGCTCCAGCTGCCCAGCAGGAAAGAGCCAGAAAGAAAAGAACAACAAAGGAAGACAGCGGAGATGCTTCCGTGAGATAATTTTAGCTGCTCTAAACGGCACAGGCAACATGCAAACATATTGGCGAGAAAAGAGAGGGAAGACAAAGGGAACAAAGTCTGTGCTGTGCACCGGATGCCCCAAATATGGAGAAGAAGAGGCATTTTGTCATGGTTTAAGAGCTGGTGTTGGCAGGGGTAGTGCTGCTGATGGAGTATCACCCTCTTGAATCAAGTCTGAATGTGGCCCTGGCCACATCCTGTACTGTGACAGGCTCTAGTGCATTGTGCTGAAGCTCAGTCCAACAGCTGGCACAGAATCATAGAATATCAGAGTTAGAAGAGACCTCAGGAGGTCATCTAGTCCAACCCCCTGCTCGAAGGGGGAACCAATCCGCCAACAGATTTTTTGCCCCAGATCCCTAAATGGCCCCCTCAAGGATTGAACTCACAAGCCTGGGTTTAGCAGGCCAATGCTCAAAGCACTGAGCTATCCCTCCCTTGGAATGCCCTGGGATGCCCTAGCAGCCAAAGCCATGGTATGCCACAACATTCTGCACCTCGGCATGTCCTTGCATCCTGCTCCTTGGCACAACCCGGTACCCTGACTCAGGACATGCTGCAGCATCCTGCATTGTAACAGGCCCCAGCTCTGTGGCATGCCCCCGCAGTCTGCGCCGGGACAGGCCCCAGTGTCCTGAACTGTGACACACCCTAGAACTCTGCCCCCTGCCAGCTTGCCTAGGCAGGTTTGGAGAGGAGGATTTGGCGCCATTGGCAGAAGGGAAACAAATACAGAGCTGATGTGTGTGTTTGTGCGGAGAGGGGGCAGTGGATGGGGGTTTCCTGATCAATGGAGGTTGGGGAACACGCTGAGGCTGAGAGAAAGGGGGAGATGCCTGATCTCCAGGGGAGCTCCAGTCCATCTTTCCAGAGCTCTCAATCTTGTATTGAACACAGCACTGGCACCTTGGCAATGAATGTTGCGCCAGTGTCTCCGTCAGCCCCTGGTTGGGTTAGCCCTCCACCCACATCACAGAGCACCTGGCGCCAGAAGGTCCGGCAGCATTGCATGAATTGCCCTTAACCCCAGGGAGCGCCACACTCCAGGGAAGGCAATCAGCCTGATTCACGTGCCAGTAATACATGGGAACGCTTTTAGAAGGTCTCTTTCTATAAGTCTATAACATATAACTAAATTATTGTTGCATGTAAAGTAAATAAGGTTTTTAAAATGTTTAAGAAGCTTCATTTAAAAATAAATTAAAATGCAGAGCCCCCCAGACCAGTGGCCAGGACCTGGGCAGTGTGAGTGCCACTGAAAATCAGCTCGTGTGCCGCCTTCGGCATGTGTGCCATAGGTTGCCTACCCCTGTGCTAGGGACACCATCCCTGCTCATCCTGGCTAGAATTCTTTCATGGACCTATCCTCCATGAAGCTATCTAGTTCTTTTTTGAACCCTGTTATAGTCTTAAGGTGCTGTGTAGACATGACCCTGCAAACCCTTCCTCACGTGAGTTATTACTGATGTCAGTGGGGCTGCTCTCTTCACTAAGGACGGGCTGCCCACAATGCCAAGATCCCACCCTCAGGAGCTTACGAATGTACAGCCCTGGGAGGTGCTGGCAAGGTGCCCTGGTGATTTGCTAGGGGTTGGGGATGCTGAGCACCTGGCTGCCCGGGGCTCTGAGCTCAGAAGCTCCCCCTCTCATGCTGTTCCCACCTCTATCGCTCTCTGTTCAATTTGAGGAGACTTTCTGGGCATGACGGGTGTTGCCAAGCGTGACAGAGACCGGCCAGCTGTCTGTCGGGGCAGGGGGGGCATGGCCCACCCTGGCTAGGGGCTCTGATTTCTCAGCAGTGTCCAGCGGGAGGTGGCTACACAGCAGGATGGCATCTCCGCCCCCTCTCCCCAGGGCTCTGAGGCATTCCTCCTCTCACCTGTGACTGTCTCAGGGTGGCTCACTGCTTTTCAGAGCAGGGGAAGCGTGTGGGGGTGGGGGTGCTTGCATGGCATGACAGCAGCACGTTCGGGAGTCT
This sequence comes from Mauremys mutica, assembly GCF_020497125.1. Taxonomy (NCBI): domain Eukaryota; kingdom Metazoa; phylum Chordata; order Testudines; family Geoemydidae; genus Mauremys; species Mauremys mutica. Next base: position 1,317,016 of record NC_059073.1, on the reverse strand, counting down.
GGGAGTCAAGGAGATCGCTCTCTCTACACCTGTCACACACGCTCAGCCCACGCGTCTACCCCTCCCACGCCTCACCCCCCCTTCCCTGTCATCCTCTCGCTCCCCCTCCTCCTCCTGCCTCTCAGTCTCTCCCCACCCTCGCTAAGGCAGGGAGCAGATACAGACCAGACCAACTTGCTTCTCCAGCAGGGCTGCCCAGAGGATTCAGGGGGCCTGGGGCAAAGCAATTTCGGGGGCCCCTTCCATAAAAAAAAGTTGCAATACTATAGAACACTATATTCTCATGAAAAAGCAGCAAAGAATCCTGTGGCACCTTATAGACTAACAGACGTAAGGTGCCACAGGATTCTTTGCTGCTTTTACAGATCCAGACTAACACGGCTACCCCTCTGATACTTGATATATTCTCATGGGGGATCCTGTGGGGCCCGGGGCCTGGGGCAAATTGCCCCACTTGCCCCCCCTCTGGGTGGCCCTTTTCTCCAGGGCGTTCCAAGCAGGTGCTGGGGAAAACTAGACAGAAAAAAGGGAGGCGGGGTGGGAAATCCAGATATCCTCCCCCCCCAAGGCGCCTTTGCTTCGTAAGGTCAAGTGGTGACACAGGCTATTCTGGGTGAAATGGAGGGAGACACTCGTGAGCAGCAAAAGAGCCTTGCCGAAGACCTGACGCCTCTGGAATTATTTGGGTCCTGGTAGCGCTGAGATCAGGGCCCCGCAGGTGCTGTATCGACCCACACCTGCCCCAGGCAGCCAACAGGCAAAGGGAGGCCTGGTTATCCCCACTTCCCAGATGAAGCCCAGGGAGATCCAGTGATCTGCTCGGCGTCACCCAGGGCGGTTGTGATGCAGCGGGGACCTGCCCCCAGGCTGAATCATTCTCTCTTACCTACAAGTCTGTCGTTCGGATGAGAGCGGCTCACACCTCCTCCACACGCACAGCCCCTGGTGCAGGCCTTTGCTCAGAGCAGGACTCTCCCTCAGCCTCTGGCTGGGTTCAGGAGCGAGCTGTTGAGTTGTATGGCATTGTGAAGGTTGGCCCTCCCTGGCCATGGGGCAGCGCTGCACTGCCCCGGCGGGACCAGCAGGAGGCGCTGTGCTTCAGGGAGGCATAACCCCCTTTGGGGAGAGCTGTAGTAGGCAATGGAGGAGAAGGGGGGGGGAGTTTGCTTTCCCCCCTCCCCTTGCACACTCACATTCACAATCTGGCCCTTGGTGAATTTAGTGCTGGTGAAAGGAGTGTAGAGGCTTTGGGTCAGAATCGAGCCCTGTAAGCCGCGCCTGAGGACTAGCCTCGAGGCAGACTGGCTTGCCGTAGGACATCCTGCATGGCTGAAGTGAGGCTCCTGTGCCTGCCTTTTTCCTAGCCTCCTTGTTGTCCTGCTCCAGTCCGGTCCTGCCTGTTCCCCTGCTCGCTTCCTGGATCTTGGCTCTGACTTCTGGTTCCGGACTGCTGTGGCTCCAACCATTAGGTCTGACCACCCACACCCCGGTCCTGACACTGTTAAAAACATAAGAATGGCCCTACTGGGTCAGACCAAAGGTCCATCTAGCCCAGTATCCTGTCTTCCGACAGTGGCCAATGCCAGGTGCCCCAGAGGGAATGAACAGAACAGGGAATCATCAAGTGATCTATCCCCTGCCACCCATTCCCAGTTTCTGGCAAACAGAGGCTAAGGACACCATCCCTGCCTTTCCTGGCTAATAGCCATTGACGGACCTATCCTCCATGAACTTATCTAGTTCTTTTTTGAACCCTGTTATAGTCTTGGCCTTCACAACATCCTCTGGCAAAGAGTTCCACAGGTTGACTCTGCGTTGTGTGAAGAAATACTTCCTTTTGTTTGTTTTAAACCTGCTGCCTATTCATTTCATTTGTTGGCCTCTATTCTTGTGTTATGAGAAGGAGTAAATAACATTTCCTACCCTATTTACTTTCTCCACACCAGTCATGATTTTATAGACCTCAATCATATCCCCCCTTAGTCGTCTCTTTTCCAAGCTGAAAAGAGTTACAGGTGATTTTACAAGTTTAACTGAACATATAGGCCATTAGATCTTGGAGACGTGCTTTGTTGTTCATTGAGATGCAGGGTTATTTAGAAACTGACCATAGCACTGGAAGTTTGTTCTTCCTGCCTGTGAGTCTCTCTGGCTGAATCAATTATTAGGCACAGAGCTGCTGCCTATATGGTGTATATACACACACAAGAGAAACGTCACAGGGTGTCACATGGCACCAACCAAGGGGTCCAGTTATTGCCACCTCCAGGCTTGCAACATTATAAGACAGATCTGCAAAATCAGGTTGTGACATCGCAGTCTATATGGTTTTATAAAAATATGCTAATGAGTGAATATAATGTAACTGGAATATGCTTCATGCAAAAGGTCTCTTGTAAGGTATCATTATAAAGCTTATAATCTACTGAGTATTATCATCCTATTTGTAGAAACGTACCACTCTTGTATCTGAGACTAGAAATATGAAATATAACTCTGAGGGCCTCTTGTGATTATGCAAAGTGTGGGTGGTTTGGAATCTTGATGACTCCCATTAACCAGGGCAATTGCCTGCAGATGGGTGTGTTTTACCTGTAAGTCTCCCTGTATACATGTGTGCTGGCAAATGGGCAATGAAGTCTTGCAGTGACATGTGATCATGTCACCTGAAGTGGAATCCATCTTTAACCTGGTGTCTTTCCATTGAGAAGGAGGGGGTGGGAACCCAGAAAGAGACAAAGGATTCATAAAGGGATGGAACAGGACAAAGAGGAAAGGAGTCATCGTGAAGAATCCCCTAGCTACCCCCTGAGCTGGAACAGGAGCTGTACCGGGAAAGAATTGTGCCCAGGCCTGGAAGGGGTCCAGTCTGAGGAAAAAAACTTACTGAAGCATCTCTGAGGGTGAGATTATCGGTATTCAGTTTGATTAGACATAGATTTGCGCATTTTATTTTATTTTGCTTGGTGACTTACTTTGTTCTGTCTGCTACTCCTTGGAACCACTTAAACTCTACTTTCTGTATTTAATAAAATCACTCTTTACTTATTAATTAACTCAGAGTTTGTATTAATACCTGGGGGAGCAAACGGCTGTGCAAATCTCTCTATCAGTGTTCTAGAGGGCGAACAATTTATGAGTTTACCCTGGATAAGCTTTATACAGGGTAAAATGGATTTATGTGGGTTTAGACCCCACTGAGAGTTGGGCATCTGAGTGCTAAAGACAAGAACACTTCTGTGAGCTGTTTTGAGGTAAACCTGCAGCTTTGGGGCGCGTGGTTCAGACCCTGGGTCTGTGTTGGAGCAGACGGGAGTGTCTGGCTCAGCAGGACAGGGTGCTGGGGTCCTGGGCTGGCAGGGAAAGCAGGGGGAGAAGTAGTCTGGGCACATCGGGTAGCAGATCCCAGGGGGTTTCTGTGATCTAACCCGTCACACAGGTAATTACAAGTCAAGAGGGTTTTTAATTGCATTTTTTTCCTGCCTTCCAGAATTGCCAGACTAGATCAGCCCATAGTCCATCCACTGTGTATCCTGTCTCCAATGCAGGCCAGCACCAGGTGCTTCAGGAGATGGTACCAGAACCCCACAGTGGGCAGATGTGGGATAAGCTGCTGCCTGCATTAGATCTCAACCTCACCTATTAGTCTCCTTACCATCGCTGCCTTCCTCTTCCTCTTGTCTCCCCTCAGTCTCCTTCCTGCTCCTAACGAGGCCAGATTCACCTCTCATTACACCGCTATAAGTCCAAAAGTAACTTCACAAACGTCAGTGGAGTTGCACTGGTGTAAAACCAGGCTAAGAAAGCTCAGAATCAAGCCTCCTGACCACAGGAAGTAACCTTTCCCTTCCTCTCCGTCAGCCATGGCATGGGTTCCCCAGAGCACCCTGGAACCAGCTACTCAACGGCTAGCCTCAGCAAACAGAAGGTGGCTGCATGCATTTAATCAAGCTGAAACTCCCACTGGCTAGAGCGGGCTAGTGGATAAAGCCGGGAGTAGCATTGATCAGAGACGTAAGCACTCACACTGGGGGTTAAACGAAAAGCGGTGAGAGGCAGCAGCAAGCAAAACAGGGAACATAAACAAACCTCAGCACACGCCAGGGGCTAGTCTGCTGCAGTGACTATTGCTGAGAGGGCAGCTGGCTGGATATTGACACCGGTCGGAATGCAGCCTGGTGGGCTGGAATAAGTGTTTAGCCAACACAAGAGGCTTGGTAAATTAATGCAGCCCACTTAATTAGTGGAGTGAACAGCTCCCTAGCCTGGGCCTCAGGGCTGGTTCTAGTCTTAGCTCTTGGGCCAGTGCCTCCATTTCTCCTTCTGTAAAATGGGACCAGTAATAATAGTGACCTCCCGGTGAAATGTTTTGAGATCTGCTGAGCAAGAGCTGGGTGTCTTTGTTATTATTACCCTGGGAAGCTCCTATTCCCCTCTTCCCCCTTTTCACTGACCCTGGCCCTCCTGGCAGAGGGGCGCACAGCAAAATGTAAAGGCCACAGGTGGAAATCAGAGACAAGAGCCAGTGGCCAGATTGTCAGCCGGTGTAGCTCCGTTAACTCCAGCGCACACTAGCTGAGGGTCAGATCACAAGCTTTCTAATATGCTGCAGGCACTGACTGAGGCTTTCCATTTAAGCCTGACTTGAGAGAGTATATGCAAAAGAGCAAATTGATCCCCATCTCTCACAGTTCAGAGGCAGGTAGGAGTGTTTTGGTGATTATGGTTACCGGGGATTTCAGTCTTGTCAGCTCCAAGTGTTCAAAACTCAGACCCCCAAATTCATGAAATTACCTTAAAAATCAGAAAGGATGGGCTATTTTTATTTGTCGTCTGTTCTTTTTTAACCTTTAGGGTTTCCACTTTCCAGCTTTTCTCCCCAGTCACGAAGGGCCAGAGTCTTACTTTTTTTTTTTAGTGTAAGCTGAGATTCTCGTGTAATAACATGACTCCAGGGGCTGGTGCTTTAAGAAAAAGCATCGACCATCACAAGACAGGTGACGTCTGGCAACACTGAGATCTCTAACAGTGTTCAGAAAAACTTTCCTAGTTACCCAGGAGCTTCCGAAGCCAAAGTCAAGCAACCCCGCTCTGCTGGATGAATTGGAGTTGGGTATTATCCAGACCAGTTATGGACCACAGCTACGCATTGTGCAGAGTGCAGGTGGCTTTAAGTTCACCTGTGCATGACCCTGAGCCTGCTGTAGCTCTGTGCAGGCCAGTACCCCTGAGTAGCCATGCCAGGCTGCAGCAGACACACAGGGCTAGAAAAGGCCATCAAGGATCAACCTAGCGCAGTGTCCCAGCCAAGCCCTCTCTTCCCTGGGCTAGCTAGTGCACTGGTTAAGCCAGCTGCAGAGCCAGCTCATGCTGGTGATGTGGATGGAGCTCCTCTCATGGGGTTCTCCCAGACTGGTCCATGGAGACAGGCGCTGGTGGGGGTTAAACTCCCACCCCAGTATTGGCCCATCCTTGGCCCCATGGAACGAGCAAGGGGTTGACCCCCAGATCCTGCAGCTCTCGGGTGATATCGCTCTGTGCCTCCCTTGATTCTGGGCCCACCTGCCCGGATGTCCACTCCTTACCCATGCTGCCGAGGCATCTCCTGCCTTCTGTAAAGGGGATTCCCTAGTACCGGGGGATTCTGCTGATGTATCAATACATCGGGGGGGGGACGACAATACCCACTCCAGCCCCACAAGAGACCCCCAGACCCACCACGGGCTCCCTGCAGGTGCTGGGACAGTGGGAATGGTGCCGACACCACCCCTTCCACATAGGAATGCCGTGATACCAGTGCAGGCATCAGGGACACCACGTGGGCTGTTTATTTGTCCATTCTAATGCAGGTGCCAACATGAAAGTGCCACTTTTCATTAGCCCTCAAGGACCTGGATGATTATCGTGTCCCTGGATGACTTTGATGCAAAGCTGGTTGAGGCTCAGGTTAGCAACACTGCACAATAGCGACTGATGAGAACTGTGCGGACGCAGTCAGTGTAATCTCACCCATTGATGAAAACCAGGCTCTGGGGTGGCTGGAAATCAAACCAGAATGCCTCCTCCCCATCATTTTAAAATTTACTGCTGAAGAGGCATTAATATTTACATAATTCAGAAACAGTGGATAGACAATTCAGTGCTCAAAGGAAGAGGAGTACACACTTAAAAATAACCCCAGCTAATCAATCGGGCCCGGATTCCACGCCTCACTACACCCATGCCGAGCTAGAGTCACTCGATTGACTTCACTGACATTAGTCCAGATTTTCACCAATGTAAACAAGATCCGAATGTGGCTTGGTTACTTTTCTAGCAACAGACATGTCCCCTCTCAGCTAATCAGCTTGATACATGACACATATACCGGGCCAATTTAGCTACGTCCCTATTATCGCATTAATCCCATCAGTGTCAGAACAGCCAAGGGCACCGTTCAGATTGGAATGGCAAAAAAACCAGGAAAAATAATAAAGAGAATGAGTTTTTTTCCTTGATTAAGCCTCTGCTGGTTTGACGCTGTGGGGACGCAATGGTAAGAGCAGGATAATCAATCGCTTGTTAATATTTTCCCCGCCTACCAAGGAAACAAAACCAAAAACCATTGCGTTAGAAAATAAAGGCCACTCTGAATTTTTTTTTTTTTGAATGCTGGAACAAGATTTATCTGGCTCCAAAAGGAAGTGCTAGTTGGGGGGAAAAAATTGGAAGAACTCGCAGGTTTCCCTGCTCCCAGCTATTGTCAATAATAATAATAATTAATACCAATAAAGCACTTACCCTCTGACGTCCCCCACATGCGAGCTCCCTGCTGCCACAAAATGAGGGGGTTTCGACAAAGAAGTACAGTGGACGCCCACTTTGAGGCGGCAAGAACAGTGCAGGCGCTGACGTGAATTGTGTTGTGATTGGTATGTTGTGCGTTCTGAGTGCGGTTTGAAATGTTCCCGGCCTGGAGACGGATGACTAGAGCGCTCGACTGTACTCTAAATGTATTATTATTGTTGTTATTTTTTTTACATATCTCTGTCTCTCCTTCCGACCACCCTTCCTGCAGACGTTGCTTCCAGAAAAAAACAACCCACTGGCCAACTTTCTGCCGCAGGCAGAGCTGAGAGGGCGTGTGCGCTGTTTCCTTAAATCTATAGCAGGAGGGCTGGTGGGTTCAGGATGGGGAAGTGACCTCTGCGGTGAAGGAGGGAGAAAGGCTGGGCAGCTTATGGATAATGCTGTGGGTTTGTCAGCTCAAACTACAACCCCAGTGTTGCCCCTCCGCTCATGCACAAACATCTCTCGCTTGAGTTAAATGGTGCTTTAAATTCCAGCTCTCTGGCCCAGCCAGGCGGTGGGAAGGCCGAAGCTCCAGCTGGAGTTAGTACAACTCACCAACTGCTAATCTAGTCCCGCTGGGCAGCTCCAGTGTTTTGCAAGGCTAGGCGGAGAGGCGTCGCTCAAGCTAACCGTTGCAGTGACGACAAGCCCACTGTTTTCTTTATTCCAGTAAAGTTCCTTGTTCAGTGTTAGAAGACGACAACTGTCTTGTGACTTTACAGGAGTCTTGGGGTGTGGCCAAGTGGTAAATAAAGAAGAGAACGGGTCACTGAGGAATCTGAATTGCTTGGTACGCAGGGCACAAGCAAATAATGTGTGTTACACTATGGCTAATGCATACATCTAAAAACAAAGCATGTAGGCCATGCTTACAGGACAGGGGACGGGCAAGCAGTGACTCGGAAAAAGCTTTGAGGGTTGTAGTGGATAAATAGCTGAACGCGAATGCCCAGTGTGACGCTGTGGCCAAAAGGGCTAATGCCATCCTGGGCTGCACAAACAGGGGAAGCTCGAGTAGGAGCAGAGAAGTTATTCTACCCCTGAATTTAGCACGGCTGAAACTGCTAATTGAATCCTGTGCCCCGTTTGGGATGGCTGCAATTGAATCATAGAACTGGACGGGACCTTGAGAGGTCGTCTAGTCCAGTCCCCTGCACTCAAGGCAGGACTAAGTATTATCTAGACCATCCCTGACAGGTATCTAACCTTCTCTTAAAAATCTCCAGTGATGCGGATTCCACAACCTCCCTAGGCAATTTATTCCAGTGCTTAACCACCCTGACAGTTAGGAACGTTTTCCTAATGTCCATCCTAAACCTCCCTTGCTGCAGTTTAAGCCCATTGCTTCTTGTCCTATCCTGAGAGGTTAAGAAGAACATTTTTTCTCCCTCCTGAAGGAGGTTGCTAATAAATTGGAGCGGTTCAGAGAAGAGCCACCAGAATGACTAAAGGATTAGAAAGCATGTTTTATAGACAGACTCAAGAGGTTAAGGGGTGACTGGATCACAGTCTATATGGACCTCCTATGGGAACAAATATTCGATAACAGGCTCTTCAGTCTAGCAGAGGAAGATCTAACATGGCTGGAAGTTGAAGTAGGCCAAATTCAGACTGGAGATAAGGCAGAAACTTTTAACAGCACGTGTAATTAACTGCTGGAACAATTTGCCAAAGATCATGGTGGATTCTCCATCCCTGACCATTTGGAAATGAAGCCTGGCTGTTTTTCTAAGCAGTATGCACTAGGAATTGATTTGGGGCAGTTCTCTGCCCTGTGCTATGCAGGAGGTCAGGCTAGATGATCACCAAGGTCCCGCTGGCCTTGGAATCTGAGAATCACAGGCAACCTCCTGAATAGTTTCCCCAGGGTTGGGGGCAGGTTTGCACAGCCCGTGCAGAAGTTCACGCTGTCCCGCCTTTGCAGCGCTGGAGCCTGAGCTAGCTAGATCAGAGCTAGCTCCGGAGCTCAAGCCATAATCCCGCCATGTAATAATAATAATTGGAGATATACCAATCTCCTAGAACTGGAAAGGACATCAAGTCCAGCCCCCTGCCTTCACTAGCAGGACCAATTTTTGCCCCAGATCCCTAAGTGGCCTACCTCAAGGATTGAACTCACAACGCTGGGTTTAGCAGGCCAATGCTCAAACCACTGGAGTTGGGGCCAGCTTTGCTTCAAACTAGATCATGTTGCTAGTCTTCCCAGTAAGGCTCCAGGCAGTACAGATACTGCAAATGCAGCACCTTCTGCCTGTTCTCAGCTGGGCACCTCACTACGCAGCCCAGGGCCGGCTCCAGACCCCAGCGCGCCAAGCGCACGCTTGGGGCGGCATTTTGCCAGCAGGGCGGCAGGCGGGTTCAGCGGACCTTCCGCAGGCATGACTGCGGACGGTTCGCTGGTCCCGAGGCTCGGGTGGACCTCCCGCAGGCATGACTGCGGATGCTCCACCAGAGCCGCGGGACCAGCGAATCCTCCACAGCTGCGGGAGGTCCACTGGAGCCGCGGGACCAGCAGACCCTCCGCAGTCATGCCTGCGGGAGGTCCGCTGGTCCCACGGCTCTGGTGCACCTCACGCAGGCATGACTGCTTGGGGCGGCCGAATTGCTAGAGCCGCCCCTGACGCAGCCTCAGTGCTTTCCTTCAGCACCTTGATTTGAGCTGCTCTCCTGCAGCCTAGCACACAGCCTCTGTCCTGGAGATGGGTAAACTGAGGCAGGGAGACCATTTCTCCCCAGGGTCAGGGAGAGTTAGCGGTGCAACTGGGATTCAGACCAGGAGCGCCAAGCCCAAGTTATTTCCGTAGGCCATTCAGCCTCCCTTTATGGTAAATACAGGACCCACACAAACTCATTGTGATAGGCAGTTTTCCTTTTGGGCGACAACTGCCACTGATGCCCCAGTGGCACAGGGGGCTGCAGGCAGCATCTCCGCACATCCCTAGCACATGCAGGGAGCTGTAGCACCCCACCGCAGGTGGACGGGGAGCTCTTCCTCACAGCTTGCTTCTTGCTCCTCCTGTAGCAGCCAATGCACTGGGGGGGCTACTGAGCCCTGGGGAGCCCAGGGATCTGGGGGGAGCCCACACTCTTAAAGATACAGGCTCAAACTCAGCCCTGAGGGGACTCCACTGGAGAATAACGAGCTGCTCCGGGGATCAGTCCGGCCCATTGTCCTTTTGATTGTCTGTGTGGGTGTTCGGCGCTCTCTCTCCCAGAGTGCACTGGTTTGGGGGTCAGCCTAATCAGCCCTTTTCCCCTCTTTGGATGTTTTGTGCCTGATTCTGATCTCACACAAGGGAATAAACCCCAGGGGAATAAACATCAGTTTACACAGTGTCAGTGAGAGATGAATCGTGTTCTATTTAACTTGCTTTCCCTCCCTCCCTTTTTCTCTTTCTTTCTTTCTTTCTGCTCCCCTCCCCTCTCTCAGCCGTACGGGAGCCAGCCGCTCACTGCCTGCCCTGGTTTTCCTTTCTCCCTTTGCCCACTGTCTCCTTTGCTAGCTAGCGCTGGTTCGGCTCCACCGCTGACAGGGCGAGTGAGAGCCTCTCACCTCCCCTTCTGTTCTGCTCTCCAGCTTGTCATCCTCTCCCCGGCTCGTGCCCTCTTCTGATCAGCCTGCGCACGAGGGCACCGTGTGTCTAGCTCAGTGCTGAGCACCATGGTGGCCAGCAATAAACAGTGGCAATCATAATAACTAGGCCTCAGAGTCTCCTTTCCCTGTGACCCTCCTGGCCCCACTCTTCTTGTTTGTCCCTCTCCATGGTCCCAGCGACCCTCTGGCTGGGTCTGTCTCTGTCTGTCTCTCCCACTGTCCCGATTCCTCCGTGTCTGTGTCAGTTCTCTTTCTCCTTCCCTTTGCTTCCGGCTCCCCTCCTTCCGTCCTTGCTGCCTACTCACCTTCCTTTAATTAGCAATACCAGGAAAACAGTTGTCATGGTATTTTCCACCAGCCAGACATTCCCCAGGAAGCCCAGAAGGAACCCCCACTCCCCAGGCCCCAGAAAGCCAAACCGCTCGGGAGGGAACCAGCGCACTGCAGAAAGCAGAGCTGGAATCAGACAAACTGAATCCAAAGCACCATCCGGGCCCATCCTAACCTCCCGGCGACTCGGGCTTTGGGCGTGGGGTTTGTGAGACACGAGTGCATTGCTGGTGTAACTCCAGTGTTCAGTGGGACACAGCTGGGATGGAGCTAGCCCTGTGTGTGTGTGTGTGTGTGTGTGGTGGAAGATGGGGGAGAAGTGTTGCACAGGGGCAGGTGTCCAGTTAGGTGTGCAAAGTGTGTACTGTGTTGCGGCAGTTGTGCAAGCAGTTCCCCAAGTCATGTGCACACCCGTGGTGACTGGGCATGCAAAGCAAGACCTTTGCAAACTGGGTTCGTAATCCGATGCACTCACCTAATTCACTACATGGGACATGGGCTGGATAGAACACCTAAGCCTGTCCTCTAGGGAACGACCCTGTGCCGCCCATGTGGGATTGTCCTTTTCCTTCTCTAACGTCTATGACTCCATGAAATCCTCGAGACTAGCCGCTTATCAGCCAGGGAGGTTTAAGGCAGGATCCCTGGGATATCAGTCCTGTGGCCAGAGGGGCCCAGAGGGCAGCGTGTGATTCTGGCAGCTGGATACCTGCTACTACGGGACCGGGGAGGAAGAGAAGCACCCTAGGTCCATGGCATGTCACATCACAACATGCCAGGAGAGGAGGGTGCGTCAGGCACCAGCTGGGAGTTGTGTGGCTTGATCTCAGCCGCTATGGCTTGGTCTACACATTGTCACCCCGGCTCCCGTGGGAGCGCCAGAGGCCACCAGCCTTTGAACTGCTGTGTCAGCTGGCTCTCCTCTGAGCAGGGGGTTGTTAAAACGCTGGCAAGTGCTGGCATCCTGTCCACGCTCAGGCTCCCGCTCTCCCTGCCAGCGTCAGAGCTGAACCAGCCCTAGTGACTGTAGGAGATGCTTGGCAAATAGCCTGGTGCGGACACTGCCTTGGCATGGCTGGCACGCTGCCCAGAATGTAGGGGGGAGACAGCCACTGGGGACCGGCATGAGCCACCTCGTTACATAACACTGCAAACCCTCTGAGTAAGCAGCCCAGGACAGCTCCCTCCTCCTTGGAACGAGGAGACACACGCACTCACCCCACCACTCCCCCAAGCCGTATGACGGCTCTTCCGGAAGGGAACTCTCTCTGGAAGGGAATCCTTCATCCGTCGGTTATATAAGGCCCCGGTCTCCTTTTATGGTTGGCTTTCCTGCCTTGCCAAGAACAAATTCAGCTTCATCTGCGTCTGTGGGCTGGCAGAACAATTAAAGCATCTGATTCAAGCTTAGTCAGGAACGCACTTTGGATGGGCGGATTTAATTTGGTGGAAAACCTAGATGAGATTTCCCCCCTCCTCTCCCTTCCCTCCCTCCATCACAACCATCCCCAAGATAGCAGCTGGCCTGGTGTCATTAAATGGCTGGAACAACTCCCACCTACCAGAGCTTTAGAAATTCCAGGGTGTTTTCACTGGAATCCCAGTGGCTCCGTCCACTCCTCTCCCTCCCCTTTCTCCTGTCTGCTGAATTGTCACACTTTTCAACAATTGCCTGTGTGTGTGTGTGTGAGTGTGAGTGGGTGTGTGTGTGCATGCAGGGGGTGTGCGGGGGACTGTGGGCGGCTGGCTTGGTGTGACACACTGAATTCATATGCATTCCCCCCCCTCTGTGAGCGCCGCTGACCTTGCTGAGTAAATAGCTGAGCGATGAATAAGTGCTTTCTGGGAGCTGAAAGGCAGAAGGTGGGATTACTCATCCATCCATCCAACTGTCTCCAGAACCTTTCAAGCGCTTCTCAGCGTTGCGGCTGGGGGTGTGCGCGAGGGGGCGGGAAGCAGAGGGAGGGCTGCCAAGATTTGTGTTGCCACAGCCACCGGGCCCGCTCTCCTCCAATGAGCGCGGAGCTGCGCGTGGAGGAAGAGGCAGTGTGCCACCCACATGTGGAGCCGGGCGAGGTATAAGTACAAGGGAATGCCTGAGACAGTAGCAGTTCCGACAGGGAAGCGAACGAGCTCTTCGTCGCTTTCGCCCGGCACTTGGCACTCGAAGTTAACAGCAGATTGGAAATCGCTAGGATCTTAGCAAGCAGCTTCTAGCTGTGTGTGTGTGTTTGAGCAGAGGGAACTCTCGGCCGATCAAGATCCCGCACTCCGGACGAGGAGCAGCAGACACCGGACGCGGTGGGAGATCCCAGGCCGGGACGCCCTCTTTTTTCCAGACGCTCACTGCCGTGACGGTGTCACCCGAGGCACGTGGGACCAGCGCGCTGGGAACGGCCTGAACGAATTTGCCACCGACTCCTGCTGGCTGCAAAGGGGACTGGACAGCTCTCCTTGGGGTGATATCTGACTCGGTTGTGTTTGTGTGAGGCGTACTTGGGGAGGCAAGAGGGGGCGGTGTGTGCCTTTCGGGAGAGGATTTAAAAGCAGGGCGGGAGTGTCCCTAAATTAAAAGCCCCGGAGTAACCACTAGGGCTTTGCCTCTAGTTCTGTTGCTTTGCTGCTTGGTTTAACCTGCTCACGCCACAGGTACCATGCAGCTGGATAGCATCACCAATGGGAGCGTCCACACCTTCCAGGGGCACCGCGGAGTAGCCAGTAAGCCCAACGTGATCCTGCAGATAGGGAAGTGCAGGGCTGAGATGCTGGAGCATGTCAGGAGGACCCACCGGCACCTCCTCACGGAGGTGTCCAAGCAGGTGGAGCGGGAGCTGAAAGGCTTGCAGAAATCAGTGGGGAAGCTAGAGAATAACCTGGAGGACCATGTCCCATCCACGGACAACCAGAGGTGGAAAAAGTCCATCAAGGCCTGCCTGGCCAGATGCCAGGAGACCATTGCCCACCTGGAGAGGTGGGTTAAGAGGGAGATGAATGTCTGGAGGGAGGTGTTCTTCCGCCTGGAGAAATGGGCAGACCGGTTGGAGTCTATGGGGGGCAAATATGGCCCCACAGACCATGCCAGGCAGACCGTCTCTGTCGGGGTGGGCGGCCCGGAGAGCAGGGGCAATGAAGGGGAGATTTACGATTACGCCCTTGACATGAGCCAGATGTATGCACTGACTCCCTCTCCCGGGGAGATAACTAGCATGCCCCAGCCCCACGACTCCTACCAGTGGATCACTGCCCCGGAGGATGTTCCAGCCTCCCCGGTGGAGACCCAGATCTTTGAGGACCCCCGGGAGTTCTTGAGCCACTTGGAGGAATATTTGAAGCAGGTGGGAGGGACTGAGGAGTACTGGCTCTCTCAGATCCAAAACCACATGAACGGGCCAGCTAAAAAGTGGTGGGAATACAAGCAGGATTCAGTCAAGAACTGGGTGGAGTTCAAGAAGGAGTTCCTGCAGTACAGCGAGGGCACTTTGACCAGGGACGCCATCAAAAGGGAGCTGGATCTACCCCAGAAGCAGGGGGAACCCCTGGACGAGTTCCTCTGGCGTAAGAGAGACCTGTATCAGACACTCTACACTGATGCAGAGGAGGAGGAGATTATCCAGTATGTGGTAGGCACCCTCCGGCCCAAATTCAAGCGCTTCCTGAGTCACCCTTTGCCCAAGACCTTAGAGCAGTTGATCCAGAGGGGGAAGGAAGTCCTAAGTGACTTCGACCAGTCAGAAGAGCCGACCCCGCAGAGAACCCCAGAGCATCAGCCAGGGGACTCAGTTGATAGCTTGCCGCCTTCAACCACAGCTAGTCCCATTGCCAGCGATGAGACGCAACCCGAGCCCCCTACCCCACCAGCTACGGTGATATGAGCTAGTATAAGTATGGGATTGGCCTGTATTATACAAAGGTGTGGAGGGGGCTGATTTAGGAAGCTTCTCCTTAGCGAGAGGTTCTGGCTGTGACCAGTCATGGCTGGACTCAGTCCAATGGCCCTCGGCAGAGGAATGAACTTTGTTTACGGATGGGCCACGTGAGAACGTAGCTGCCCGCCTCACCCAAGTCATGTGACGGGGTGGGGGCAAGTCTGAGGATACTATTTTAACCACTGTGGGGTGGACAGTTTTATGATACTCCTGGTAGGAAGCTAGACAGTTCCCCCCTGCAGAGGCTGCCACCCTATGTTGGCGCCTTTCAAGGACTTCAAACAGGTGCAGCTATTGACCAAGAGTTCCCACCTACCCACCAGTCTCGTATCCTCTGGAGAGGGGTCCCCTTCCTCAGTGGAACATCCTTGTTTTGACTCTTGCTCATCTCTGCCTTATTGACGGGGCTTTGTCCAGCCCAAGAGGAAGCCACTGGCTTCTGCTTCCCTCGCAACCTCCCACCATAGCTTCAGGGAGGAAACTTTTTAAAAGTTCATCATGGTTTTGAAGTGAGCCTAGAGCTGCGGCAAATGGCAACTTTAACGGGTTTGATCAATTTTACCACCTGCTGTTGTATCTCACCTGGCACCTGCTCTCATTTTTCCTCCCAGTGGTTCTCTCCCGTTCTCAGCTCCTTCTCTCCCCGTGGGTGACTCATGCCAACAGGCTGTTGCAGCAACAAGGGAAATTTCATCCCATGTCTACTGCTACCACGGGGAAGGAAGCCCAAACTCACTCCCTCGCCATCCCTCCAGGTGGCAATTCAGCATGTGCTGTTTCACCACTAGACTGGGCACTACTAAACCTTTGTTCCTTGCTGCATTAGTCTTCTCTATCTGAGATTCAGGATCAGACAGATTAATGGGGATAAGCCAGAGATCTTTCTACTTTGAGGGACGTGAAATGGGGCAATCAGACAAGGCACCAATATTGTACAGGGGTAAATTCCTATTTTTTGTATATCAAACAAACACACCCTGAACTCAGAGCAAATTTCCCCCAAGCAGCAAAGCATGGCCCCTCCATTGGAGATGCCAGGACAGTAGGACATCAGCAGTCCATTTCTGTGGGACTTTGCCACAGGAAAGCAGAAACAAAGTTAAGAGGTGCTACATGTGTTGGGTCCAAGACCCTGCTTGCAAAGAAGACTCCTTGATGGCAGATCTACACACACATTGCTTTTGGAAGGCCTGATGTCCTAGGTATGAGGAGTCCGATGGCAGAACTGTGTCTAAAATCGATGGACTTTCTAAACCAGCCCCTTCGTTCTGCAAGCTGGTACTAGATGGAGCTGGAATTGGGCTCTGTGCTACTTTTCCACGTTAAATATCAAAGACCAGAACTGGCTGCACTTTGACTAAAGCATGAAGATGGGACTCTGAGACAGGACGTTTGGACCTTCTTGCTCGTCAGGCCCGGCTAACATACTGAGGAAGGCTTTACTGGAGGTGTGCCAGCAACAGTGTCCCACACCGCCGACAGCTGCACTTCAGCAACTGCATAGCATCCATCACCTGATTTAATAGGCAGCATCAGCCCGTGAGAGGAAAAGAGAAACTACAAGGAGTAGCTGGAATTTCCCTGGGACTCCGCAGCTGCCCAGGTGGCTCTGAAAGCCTTTGGGTGCGACACCTTCCCAGAGGCTGAAGGTAAGACCGCTTCCCCACTCTGCAATTAGCAATTGTTAAGGCAGGTGTCATAGGAGCTAACTCAGCCCCGGGGGGCCCACAATACTGAAGCCAGGGGCGTTGCACCAAGACTGACCTTGGTCCCTAAACTTAGGTGCGCCGCTGAAGCGTGTCACACCAGAGAGAGGGATGGAGATTGCTTTGTATGGCCCCAGGGGGTATAATAGCTCAGAATAAAAGGAGCGGATCGAGCAAAGGGAAATTAAATGCATTGAACTGTGGGATAATGCCCTGAGGGGAGGGGTGGGACATTTAAAACAGGGATAATTACCCCTCCTGCTAGCTAACCAGCCTACCAGCTCCCTCTTTGGCACAGCTGAACAAGCCGCTGCCTCTAGACTAAGAGTTTCCAAGTTCAAGTCCTGAGGAGAGTGACCTGCACAGCATGAGTCGAGTCTCAGCTCTGGGGACTTTACCCACGTCTGGGCCAGAGGGCAAGCGTCCTTTCCTTGCTGCCGAGACACCTTTGCTGGGCTTTGACTGCATAGCCGTGCAGAAGGGGGATCTCTACCCTAGCGAGCTGGGACGCGTGGGAATGGATGACAGAGTGTCAGTGCAAAGGAGTATCTGTCACTGTGGCTCACGGGTATTCTCTGCTTTGTTACAGTGACTCACTCAGCCCCTCCTCGGAAGAATTCGCTCCACGCTGCTCCTAGCACAGGCGAAAAGAGGCTTGAATTCCAAGGGGGAGCAGATGTCAGAATTCAAAGCCACCGTGTGCCTCATCTGGAGTCCTGAGGGAAACACTCAGACCAGGTAATTAGTGCCGAGCCTCCTAAAGGGTCTGATGCCAAGTGCCGCCCGAAGGGTGCTTGGTGCCAGTGCATGCACCACCCACAGGAGTTTATTCCTAATGGGGGGGGGGGCATCACAGCCTTGTCTTCTGCTTATGACATTCAGGCCACCAAGCAGCCATCAGGGTCTGACCCAGGCCACCAGGGGGGATGTCTACACAGAAAAGAAAAACCCACGGCTGGCCCGAGTCAGTCGACCGGGGCTGCGGGGCTGTGTAGACGTCCAGATTGGGGATTGGAGCCTGAGCTCTGGGACCCTTCCAGCCTGCAGGGTCCTAGATCCCGGGCTCCTCCCTGGCGGTCTACCCTGAAAGCATTCCCTCCCTCCAGCCCCTGCTCCATCCCGCACCCGCCACTTAATCCTGCTTGTTGTTGCTTTTAGGGATTGCTGCTACTGTTGCTGAGACTCTTTCCATGTGGCTGGGAGTCGCTGTGTCCATTGGGAAGAACGGGAGAGCTCCCAGAAGAGCCTTCTGCCAGAGAAAGAGGTGATGGGATGAAAGAGCGGCTTTAAAGACACAGCGATGAAGAGACGAAGAGGGAACTACATCCGCTGAGCAGGAAAAGCTCTAGTTTGGCCAAAGCCGGGCCAAGCTGAATAGAGCAAGCTCCATATGGAAGGAAAGGCAAAAGTGGCCATGAAGGAACAAGCTGGTCCTTGGACTTTGGGGACAGCAGGGGCGCTGCGGTTGGGCTGTAACTGAGCAATACTCCCTGCTGATTTAGGCGTAACTGCACCCGGGGATTTGGAGGCTGATGGGGGCTGGAGGAAAGAATTGATCCTTGGTTGCGAACTAAAATCCTGCTCTGATTCAATTTGCCGAAAGTGACAGATCCAAGCGGGCTGCGAACTCTCCTGGTTGTTAACGTTTTAACTCATTTGACCTGACTGCGGGTAGTTTCATTTCATGCAGGTAGCCGTGGTCAAACCGCAATAGCTTTGGGGGTTCAGAAAAGCATCCTGGAAGCCAGATGCTTGTCTGAACAATGTGAGTCTGCACAACTGGGCCAGTCAGCTCACAAGAACAGACCATCTTGTGAGATAATAGGCACTTCCTGCTTCTGGATGGGCCAGAATTACTGCAAGAACTGGGCTTCTTGTGCTACTTTGGTGCTTTTCTTTCCGGCCAGAACCAGGAAGTGGAATGGTGTGTGAAAAACAATCATGTGAGTGAAAATTGACCCAACTTTTTTGAACTTCAAGAAAGTTTTGGTTCATGTGTTGGGTGAAGGGTCAGGTTGGTTCTTATTTCTTCCAAATCCACCTGTCCCATGTGTGTGTGTGTGTGTGCGTGCGCTGAGCAACCAAATCAATCCCAATAACCAAATTCTGCAGCATTTTGTTACATTTTGACTGAACTGATGATATCTGATGCATACTCCAACGATCAGTCAGCAAAAATGCCCGGGGACCAGATTGCGTGGATGCCACAGGAAGCTGGTAGTTAGGTAGACCACCGGGGTAAAAATCCTTTGTTTTGCAGTGCTCAGTACAAAGGCTTTTTCAGGGACCCCCAATATCCACTGGCGTTGTCTTTCGGCATTTTCTTTTCCTGAACATTTATTCTCACTTTGCTAAATAAATGAAGCAAACCGAGCCATGGCACCTTTTGGCCCTGGGATTTTTGTCACCTGACCTTTAGAAGTATGCAGAACTGGTACTGGTTTTATTCCACTGGTTGCTCCTAGCAGATTGGAGCTTGTAGCACCCCGGTTTATATAATCAGCTCTTCTTGAAAGGACTGATAGTATTTCTGTCCCGGGGCAGACTGGCGTGTGTGAGTTGGTGTGTGTTGTGTCTGTGGAACCTAAACAGACTTCTACTCCTGTATCATTTTCTTAGGCAATTTTACATTTTAACTCTGACAGAGCTGCTACATAGGTTTATTTTTACTATAGATCTTATTAATTCAGACTGTATTGTATAAAAGGTGACTGTGTGGAGCCATTACAGGCCTCTGTATTCACTGTATTAGGTTGGAAGCCAAAGGTCTTTGCACGGTGAAATAACTTGACCTAATTCTGACTGTATCTGCTCGTTTATCCCTCATGTGTCACCTTGGAGTTACTGACTCACCCAAACGGTGTCAGTCGCTAGATTCTGTCAATAGAACAACACCCCATTCTGTTTGCTATTGTAGCAACGTCTGTTCTTAGAAAAGAGCCTTTTGTAGATTTATTTAATAAAACGCTGAAACATCCGCTTACACTATTCCGCTTCTTGCTCTCTGTTCTTTACCTGCCTCGTTCCCTGCAAAGCTAGGTACATGCCAGCCTGAGAAAAGTTGCATTTGCTCACCCGTAAGAAATTATTTAACCCCTTAAAATCCTGCCGTCATGTCTGCAGGACCAAAATGCTCTTTTAAAGTTCATATTTCCCTTTAACCCTGCGGATCCTGGATCCATCCTAGGTGCAGTAGGCAACCTACTTAACTAAAGGGAGGGGAGCCCAGGTCTTTTTTATGATCACATTGTGCTCTGCAAGGGTCTGAGATGCAGGACAAAGATGGCTTTAAGTCACTGTTAGAGGGTGGCCCGGCCCTTTAAGAGGGAACAGGTCCTGTCAATCTGTGCCTCATTAACAGCCTCTCCATAAAGAGCTGGAGGGAGAAGGGTGCAGGAGAGTGGAGGTGCAGAGAGTTGAAAGCTCCTGCAGGCTGCAGGGAGAGGAAGTTTGCAGAAAAGTCTTGGACTTCAGGACCCAAATGACTCCAAGCAGGCAGGGCTGGGAGTGGCCTACCGAGAGCAAGGGAAGCCTCAGTGGGAAGGCCTGGATTGGCTCGGGGGAAAAGTGGTCTCGGATCCTCTCTGGGGAGAAGCCCCAGGACCAAGTGTTGTGAATTTTATATAACTAACTAAATTAGACCCCAAAGGGAGATGTTTCTAAGGACTCTGGATTGGTGGAGTTAATTGGAGAAAGGGAAACTGAGGCAGAGTGCTGCAGCACCAGCTAGTGTGGGGAGGTATATGTCTGGTTACAGTCACCTCACCTTTGTGCTTCCCCAGTTCTGGGTCCAATCAGAGGCAAGTTACAGCAGCCTCCACGCTGCTCTAACTATGCTCAACTGCCCAGGGGGGATCAGCAGCTCAGAATAGCCAGAGCACACAAGCTACACCCACCTTTCCCAAGTGGCCAATGTCAGGAGCAGCGAGGAGGAGAAGGGGAGAGCCCTCGTGCTGGCCCTTTCCAGCTGGGAAATCTCTCTGCACCATGGATATTTTCCACTGACTGGGTCCACGGCTTTAGCCCTCCAGGGCAGCATAAAGGGATCGTGCCATGGCAGAGAATCTAGCCCAGTAGGTGAAGTGAACATAGGGCTGTTGAAATGTGCTGGACTGACCGAGTTGGAGATCACTCCTTTGCCATAGCACAGCACAGGATTCTGCCCTCCTCTTGCACTGCAAACCTGACCTAGAGGTGAGGGTTTGTTCAGTCTCCGTGCCTATGGGCTAGTCTACAGTGGCAACATTAAAGCCCTGTCCCAGCAGCGCTTTAACGTGGCTTGTGTAGTTGCGGCAGAGTGGTGGGAGAGAGCTCTCCCAGTGCTCTAAAAAAAAAACCCATCTCCAGCTCCGGTGCACTGTCTACACTAGCACGTCACAGCGCTGAAACGTGCTGTGCTCAAGGGGGTGTTTTTTCACAGCCCTGAGCGAGAACGTTGCAGCGCTGTAAAGTGCCAGTGTAGACAAGCTCTATCTAACCCACACACATTCTGGGTGTGGTGCTCTGTCCCGTCTAGTGGTATCGGGGGGGGGGGGGGGGGGAGAGAGAGAGAGAGAGAGAGAGAGAGAGAGAGAGAGAGAGAGAGAGAGAGAGAGAGAGAGAGAGTGAGTGTCTGTTCTACAGCCTGAGTGACCAGCCCATTGGCATTTAGCTCATGCTGTAGAGGCTCATGCCCTAAGCTCCAGACGTTCCCCGGTTCATTTCTGTCCGCTGCCGACTGGGGTCTGCCGGTATTACACCTACTCAGTCCTTGTCTGTCTGCCTCGGCTGCCATACAGGAAGCTCACGTTAGTGATAACCGCATTGGTTTGGGAGGTCGCTGAACCGGACTGAATCACTCACCCATTTCACAGTCATCAGACGATACCGATTTATGATCATTACTGAGCCAGTCTAGATCAGTGAAACCCGGGCATCCCCTTCTATGTCTGATTCTCCGCACCACCGGGCAGATATAGATGTCATGTTTTGGTAACAGTGGGACTATTAGCAATAGGAACTCAGTCAGCAAATCCAACCATAAGATTGCTTTGGGACACGGTGTAATATAGCACCCCAGCATAATGGTGCTCTTGAGTGGGTCATCTGCAAGGAATGAACCCTGGACCGCTGTAATTAAAAGCGCGAGGGTTCACAAGAGTTCACGAGGGTTCCCAGTCTGAGCTAAAGGAGCAGCCCTGTTAAGCAAGAGACAGTAACTGACTCATCCAGTAGAGGGGGACAAAGCTACGCTAGTGGAGATTAAAATAAAATATTTTTAAAAATCTATTTCCCATAAAGTTCAATAAATAATAGCTCCTGGAGAGAATATATACGGTACGGGGAGGAGCGGTGTTTGCTGATTTGAACTGAAAAATACCTGGGGTGTCAGTGAGATGAAGATAGAAGAAAGGCTGGGCTAGCTGGCAGAAGCGACCGAGGAGAAGGCTCTTGCATCACTGGTGACTGGATCATGTAGCGGGATGGAGAGAGGGCAGACGCTAGCTCAGTGAAGATGGGGAGAGATGGATTTTGCTGTGGAGGTTGCCTGGAGAATGGAGGGCTTTATAGATTGGCAAGGTTTTCAATTTCGTGTCAGTCCCATCTGGATTTTAATCCAACCACAGCCAAATAATTGTGGTTTGCCTATTTTCTGCTGGGGCAGCCCACAGGTCCCTAGGGAGCCCCAGGGCTTAAACCTCCGTTTAATGAAGAAATGCCTTATTACAGCTCCAAGCTCGGCCATTAGGGAGTCCCCAGGCATGTTCACAAGCTGGGAATGGATTAAGTCCAATCAACGCAGAACCAACCTGAAACCTTTGACCAAGACAAGACCCTTCCTGAAGTTTCTTGGAACCTGATCCAAAGCCCATTGAAGTCAATGGGAATCTTTCAACTGACCGCAATGGTACTTTGGATCAAGCTCTTAGAGAGTGGAAAACAAGCATTATCTCAGGTTTGTTTAAAGACTGTTTTGCATCCCCTGGTTTTTACTGGCCAGGACACTATAGAGAACAGTGGGAGGGACCTTTCCAATGTGGGCATTCCTATTAGAATATTTTTGCATCGTATTTTTTTAAATCTCTGTGTCGTTTTTTTGTTTGTTTTGCTTTGGTTTTTTTTTTTTTAGTTTGCTTTGTTTGTTTTTTAAACAAAGAAATTGGAATGGTCAATCTTGTCAATCATATTGATTGACTCTTGTGAAAGTCAGGCATTGGTGCACACAGAAAGTAACTGCTCCGTAGATCCGTTCTACTGTGGTATGTCAATGAGTAATTAGGAAGGCAATAAAACCTACATTACTGACACAACAGGCTATAACAGCTCCACTTACCATGTCAATATGTTGCTGCCATAACTACTGCCTTAATAGCCTGCTAGCTGCTATGATCGCTGGAGATGATATTGTCCCACATCCATTCCTGGGGATGCTACAGGCAGGCATAGAGTGTGTATGCTGCATACTCTGACAAAGCAAAATTTCATGGCCTCTGTGGGGCTAGAACTCAGATTCTCTTTTGCTGAAAAGAGGCTTCCTACCACCTGAGCTAAAAGCACTCCTTCAGTGCTTAGCAGTAGAGGGCCTCTGACACATAGTTGAACAGTTCCGATTCCACTCAGTGGACAGTGGTGGAGTGAGGCTACCAGTTTAAACACCATGCCAAAGTTAAAATAGTGACCTTAACTCTGACCCTGCCTTGTATTGTGATACCAGCCCAAATTCAGCGGGCATATAGAGGCAGTCTATGTTGGTGTGACTTCTATCCTCTTCAACCTGTAAGTCACTGTGACAGGGTATGCCAGACTTTCTCTGACCCCTGACATCCCTACCTGAAGGGACAGTGTCACCTGGAAAAGAGAGGCAGTGAATTTAGACCACTGAGCGCTGCCTAGAGAAGTCACTCAGGGTCTGGGACTGTCAGAACCAACAAGGCTTGGTCCTCCAATGGCTAGAGGGGCTGACAGGAAGCAGTAGCCAATCAGGGCCCACCAGATGAGATAAGATGCCTCATCTGCCCCTCCATAGGGAGAGTGCTGGGTGACACTAGGGCAGGAGAAGAGCTCTCAGGTCCTAACCCAAAACACCCAGCCCTGGGACAGGGCCTCACAACATGACTGGGCCTTCAGTTAAAACATGCAACAAACTCTCTATTTCTGTAGTAAAGTTTGAAAGCCCAGGTGGCTGGTTTTGTGTTGGCTTTTATGATAGGACGAGCAAGGCGTTCACCGCACGAGATGGGTTTGACAGCCACTAATAACATGAGATCAATGGCTCACCCTCCCTGGAGATACTGTGCTTATTTCTGGTCACCCCATCCCATCCCATAGCAGAAATAGGGGAGGTGCAGAGAGAGGTGGGTAGAAATCTGGAGGGGCTTCTCTATGAGGAGAGGCTGCTGACCAGCTTGGGATTGGTTAGTTTAAAGAGGAGATGGATAAGGGGAAGGGCACGATACAAAATAACAATGGGGAGACGGAAGGTTTGTATTTTCTCACCCACCCGGCCTGGTGGGATTCCAAATATATTCCAACTTTTCCAAAGCTCTCAGCAAACAGGCGCTCAATTCACTCATGCTGACTGTGCCTCACAACTTTTGTGGTGCCGCAGAGCTCCTTGTTAACCCCTGGCCCTCCCTGCACGGGCTTTTGAGGGAGAAGGCTGCTAGACTTCTTCAGCTGAGCATAATGCATCCATGGGCTGCAGACAACAGACAAATCCTCTTCAGTATGAGTCACACACATTGCTGGGGAGCTGGGAGTAGAACCACAGTCCTCCAGAGCCAAAAACCACACAGGCCTATTACTGAGCTAGGTCCCTTAACCTCCCCATGGGCCCAGTCACTAGAGGGCAACATCTCTCCTCCCTACACACCCAGAGCAGCACCTGTTAAAATCCTCTCTCATAAAACCCACCCAGAGCTTTATTAGGGACTGAGTCAGCATCACCCTCCTCCCAGAGGCATTTAGTGTCCCCGGTTCTGGAGCTAAAACATTGGTGCTGTTGTTCCCTCCTGGGAGTTCATTGCCTGGAATGCTTTCCCCATGGTGCATGCTGTATTGCCTATGGCCGCCGGTCTTTAGGGGTGTCCCATACACGCTCCCTAGTGAACCACGCACTCTGTGGGTACATCTATGAGGGGATAAAAAACCCCCAGCTGGCCTGGGCCAGCAGACTCGCGCTCGCAGGGCTCAGGCTGCAGGACATAAAACTGCTGTCTAGACATCGAGCTCGGGCTGGGACCTTTGCAAGAAGGCCTGGCATGGCTGGGCACTAAGGGAGCCAAAGGCAACACTAAAGTGAGTTTCCAGGATGGCGTGAGCTGCTCCCAGCTCTCCCTCTGCCCGCGGACTCCACCCTCCTGAGCGATCTCATGTCCACCACAGAGGCGGGAATCCTGGGGTGATTTCATCCCCCTCCACTCAGCTTCCTGGTTCCCGCAGCACCTGCTGCTCGCAGCACTCTGTCAGCTCCATGCCATCCTGGGGCAGCACCCAGCACCCCCCACCAGAGACACCCTCCTATCTGGCACCCACACCCTGCATGACGGCATCCCCATTATCCACTGCCCAGCACAATCACAGCCAGCTCCCCCGTCCGCCTGGTAGCACCCAGCAACCACCCCGCTACCTCCCCACGTTCTCAATTCCCGCACCCCCTTCCTTCACTAGCATTTCCTCAGATTCGTCCGTTACCGAACTCTATTTCAGCGGATCACATCTAGGACCTGGGGAGTTAAAACAACCCTCGAATTAACCCTGGCAAACTTTGAATTGAAAAATAACTATTCCGTTGCCTCCACCTGAGAGCTGCATTCTGGCTTCCAGTGCCGTGCGCAGCTCTGGGACGCAGCAGCCTGCACCCACCAAACTGCCGCCCTCTCATGGGACGTGGGGAGACCTTGTGTGAGCTTGTCAAGAAATAGCAAATAATCCAAGCAATAAAAACCCAGCAACGGTTGTTTCCGACACACAACCAGTCATCGCTTGGGAGAGAGCGTCTTGGCTTTTGGGAGGAGCTCTGTGCAACAGGTGTCGGAGGAATTGGGTCTATTGCCTGGAATGGGACACTCCTTGTTGGTGTCTCTGGGGAAGAAAAGGTGTAACATTGTGGGGTGCTGT
Source organism: Mauremys mutica (assembly GCF_020497125.1). Lineage (NCBI taxonomy): Eukaryota > Metazoa > Chordata > Testudines > Geoemydidae > Mauremys > Mauremys mutica. The sequence goes on along the minus strand of NC_059073.1, from coordinate 1,291,529 downwards.
GTTGTATGTAAGAACTGAGGGTAAGAAGGGATGGGGCACTGGGCTGGAACCCAGGAGAGTTGGGTTCCATTCATAGTTATCTTGGGTGCTGATGTCAGCCCATCTTATCTGAACACCTCAAACCTGTACAGCTCTGAGCCTCACAACACACATTATCCTCACATTACAAATGGGAAATTCCCCACATGTTCCAGTTGGGAAACTGAGGCTTAGAGCAACTGGATTATTTGCCCAAGGTCACATGGTCAGTGGGAAGTTGTGGGGCACAGTAGGGAACATAACCTTCGTCTCCCAAGCCCCAGGTCTGCTCCCTTGCCATGCTCTGCCACCCATTTCCCTTATGATCTTGTGCAAGGCATTTAATCTACCTTGTGTCTCTGTTAATGATCAGTATGAGGGGGCTAATACTTCCCTACCACCCAGGGGTGTTGTGAAGATAAGTTCTGCTCATGTTTGTGAGGAACTCAGATAACGTGACAGTTACGATGAGTATGACGGGTTCGGTCACAGAGACCCCCTTGGGACGGTCACCTGATGTGCTGAATTTACCTCTGAGACCATTTTCCCTCCCACCCTGGGACCCCAGAACCCTGCCTTGTTGAGCCAGACATGCTAGCCTGCTGCAACACAGACCCAAGTCTGGTCCACACCCCGAAAGCTGCAGACTTTAACCAAAAACTGCTCAGCAGGTCACCTATCTCCAGCACCCAGACACCCAGTTCCCAATGGGATCCAAGCCCCAAATAAATCCATTTTCCTCTGTATAAAGCTTATACAAGGTAAACTCATAAATTGTCCACCCTCTATAACAATGATAGAGAGATATGCACAGCTGTTTGCTCCCCCAGGTATTAATCACTTACTCTGGGTTTAATCAATAAACAAAAGGGATTTTAGCAAGTATAAAAAGTAGGATTTAAGTGGTTCCAAGTAATAACAGACAGAACAAAGTAAGTCACCAAGCAAAATAAAGCAAAAACACACAAGTCTAACCTTAATACATTAAAAAAACTAATTACAGGTAAAATCTCACCCTCGGAGATGTTCCACTAAGTTTCTTTCACAGACTAGACTTCGTCCTAGTCTGGGCCCAATCCTTTCCCCTGGTACAGTCCTTGTCAGTTCCAGCAGACATCTTAGATGGCCCATTAATGGCCCACACTTTGCATAATTACAGTAGGCCCTCAGAGTTACACTTCATATTCCTAATTTCAGATACAAGAACGATACATTCATACAAATAGGATGAATATACTCAGTAGATTATAAGCTTTGTAATGATGCCTTACAAGAGACCTTTTGCATGAAGCATATTCCAGTTACATCATATTTGCACTTATAAGCATATTTCCATGAAACATTATGGAGCGCGATGTCCCAATGAGGTCTATGCAAAGAGTTACCGTGGTACCCACAGGAGCCCAGTGACTGTGCTCGATTCAGTGCCTGCTCCTATCGCTTCTGGAGGGGACCCAAACCAGCCACGCTGTGGCCTGTCAATTCCAAGTAACACGGGACCTTTATATCCCACACAAACTGGGCCGGTGCAAGGATATTTTGCGCCCTAGGCAAAACTTCCACCCTGCGCCCCCTGCCCCCACCCTTCCCCCCGGAGCATCACTTCTTATAAACTTTCAAAAATGAATACTGCATAATGTGGCATTGTTCATTAGAATTAACACAGATTCGTCTTGCAAATTTATTAATTTAATTATTTAGTCTACATATTTAATGAAAATAAATGAATAACCTGACAGGATGTGGGGCTGGCTGGCTTTGGGCAGGGGGTGCAATAGGGGCTGGCTGGGGGCAGGGCAGGGGGTGCAGCAGGGGCTGGCTGCAGACAAGGGGTGTGGGGCTGACTGTGGGCAGGGGGTGCAGCAGGGGCTGGCTGCAGACAAGGGGTGTGGGGCTGGCTGTGGGCAGGGGGTGCAGCAGGGGCTGGCTGCAGGCAGGGGGGGTGGGGCGGGGTGTGGGGCTGGCTGGAGGCAGGGCAGGGGGTGCAGTAGGGGCTGGCTGGGGGCAGGGCAGGGGGTGCGGCGGGGCTGGCTGCGGGCAGGGCAGGGGGTGTGGGGCTGGCTGTGGGCAGGCCAGGACGAGCAGAGGTCGCTGGCTGCAGACAAGGGGTGTGGGGCTGGCTGTGGGCAGGGGGTGCAGCAGGGGCTGGCTGCAGGCAGGGGGTGTGGGGCGGGGTGTGGGGCTGGCTGTGGGCAGGGCAGGGGGTGTGGGGCGGGGTGTGGGGCTGGCTGTGGGCAGGGCAGGGGGTGCAGCAGGGGCTGGCTGCAGGCAAGGGGTGTGGGGCTGGCTGCAGGCAGAGAGTGTGGGGCTGGCTGCGGGCAGGGCAGGGGGTGCAGCAGGGGCTGGCTGGAGACAAGGGGTGTGGGGCTGGCTGTGGGCAGGGCAGGCGGTAGAGCAGGGGCTGGCTGCAGGCAGGGGGTGTGGGGCGGGGTGTGGGGCTGGCGTTGGGCAGGGCAGGGGGTGCAGCAGGGGCTGGCTGCAGGCAGGGGGTGTGGGGCGGGGTGTGGGGCTGGCTTTGGGCAGGGCAGGGGGTGCAGCAGGGGCTGGCTGCTGGCACGTGGTGTGGGGCGGGGTGTGGGGCTGGCTGGAGGCAAGGTAGGGGGTGCAGCAGGGGCTGGCTGCAGGCAGAGGGTGTGGGGCTGGCTGGAGGCAGGGCGGGGGGTGCAGTAGGGGCTGGCTGCAGGCAGAGGGTGTGGGGCGGGGTGTGGGGCTGGCTTTGGGCAGGGAAGGGGGTGCAGCAGGGGCTGGCTGCAGGCAAGGGGTGTGGGGCAGGGTGTGGGCAGGGCAGGGGGTGCAGCAGGGGCTGGCTGCTGGCAGGGGGTGTGGGGCGGGGTGTGGGGCTGGCTGGAGGCAGGGCAGGGGGTGCAGGAGGGGCTGGCTGCAGGCAGGGGGTGTGGGGCTGGCTGTGGGCAAGGGGTGCAGCAGGGGCTGGCTGCTGGCAGGGGGTGTGGGGCTGGCTGGAGGCAGGGCAGGGGGTGCAGCAGGGGCTGGCTGCTGGCAGGGGGTGTGGGGCGGGGTGTGGGGCTGGCTGCGGGCAGGGCAGGGGGTGCAGCAGGGGCTGGCTGGAGACAAGGGGTGTGGGGCTGGCTGTGGGCAGGGCAGGTGGTGCAGCAGGGGCTGGCTGCAGGCAGGGGGTGTGGGGCGGGGTGTGGGGCTGGCTTTGGGCAGGGCAGGGGGTGCAGCAGGGGCTGGCTGCAGGCAGGGGGTGTGGGGCTGGCTGTGGGCAAGGGGTGCAGCAGGGGCTGGCTGCTGGCAGGGGGTGTGGGGCGGGGTGTGGGCAGGGCAGGGGGTGCAGCAGGGGCTGGCTGCAGGCAGGGGGTGTGGGGCTGGCTGTGGGCAAGGGGTGCAGCAGGGGCTGGCTGCTGGCAGGGGGTGTGGGGCGGGGTGTGGGGCTGGCTGCTGGCAGGGGGTGTGGGGCGGGGTGTGGAGCTGGCTGGAGGCAGGGCAGGGGGTGCAGTAGGGGCTGGCTGTGGGCAGGGGGTGTGGGGCTGGCTGTGGGCAAGGGGTGCAGCAGGGGCTGGCTGGGGGCAGGGCAGGGGGTGTGGGGCGGGGTGTGGGGCTGGCTGCAGGCAGGGTGGCGGGTACCAGGGCCGTCCCCAGATATTCCGGGGCCCTACGCAGCACCCTCCCCACCTCGCGGGGGGGTGGCCCAGGACTCGGGGGGGCGGGGCTGGCTTGGGGGGCAGGGGGAACCACCCCCCAGCACCCCCCGGCGGCGCAGCTGGGGCCGGGTCTCTGCACTTCCCCCCGCCGGCGAGCGCAGCCCCAGCCCTGCTGCAGAGCTCGGGGGAGTGGGGGCGGGGTGGGGCTGAGCAGGGGCGGGGGGCCTGGGGCGGAGCCAGAGCAGCAGGGAGCAGCGCAGCGCCCCTGGTGGCCAGAGGAGGAATGACATCACTTCCCCGCCGGCCGGAGCTGATCAAAGCCGCAGAGCCCCCTCGCCCCTTAGCCGGCGCTGGGTGAGCATCCCAGACATTTTGGGCACTGCTTTTTGGCGCCCTCAAATCTTGGCGCCCTAGGTGGCCACCTAGTTTGCCTAGTGGTTGCACCAGCCCTGCACACAAACTATACACATGGAGCCCCACGGAAATGCAGCCACCTCTGGAGTGGAGGGTCACAACCAACTAGTACATGGCAATCAGTGGGAAAGGTTGGAAGGGGCTCAATGATGCTCTTTTGAAATGTGCTGTGGGATCTTTTGTATCCACGCAGCCACAGGTTAGATAGAAGGCGCAATTTAAAGGGCTTGGTCATAACGATGCCCATGCCTAAGAGTTAATGCACTAAGTTTGCCGTGGTGGGATGAGTCACCGGGGTGGGGATTTGAACCCGTGTGGTGTTGATTTCAGTTCGTTACCGGGTCATTTTAGAAGGAGGAAGGAAAGAAAGCTTGTGGCCTGATCCAAAGCCCAGGGACCTAGTGGGGAACCCCTCAGTGGATGTAAGCCAGAGGCTGCTGGGGGCAAAGGAAGATACATGGGGTGGGGGCAGACCAGGAAGCCACAAGAGGGTGCTGGAGACAATTGGGCATGTCTATACTGCAGACTAAGTCCAGGCTCTGACTCAGGTTTGAGCCCACGGCCCCTCCTTCCGTCCACACACAAATCAGTCTGAGTCAGGACAGCGAGCCCTCCGGACCCGCATACTATGACCCTGCTAGCAGGGTGGATCAGAGCCCAAGTACCACTGGGGCTCGGGCCCAAGCCCTGTCATTTGTGCGCAGCTCAAGCCACAGACGCGAGTCAGAAGGGCTGTGTACTGTAGTATGGACACGTCAGCCCGGCTGTGAGAGCAGGTCCAGCAGCTGTAAACCCAGGTTTACAATACAGTGTGGTGGTACCCAATAAGAAACAAGAGCTTAGGTAGATTTACAAGGCTGTAGGGGAAGCAGGAGGGAATTGGTGCCAGGACAGAGCTGGAGAGAGTTGTCTAAAGGCCAGGTAATGGTTCTGCCTTGCACCAGGGCACAAAGAGGGGAGGGGGTCACAACTGCAATTTCATAAGTGTGGATGCAGCCAGGGCTTTGGAGCTGTGCTCCGGTTCTGCTCCAGCTCCAGGCAAAAACCTGCTGCTCCGCGCTCCGCTCCAAAGCGCTGGATGCAGCTTCCTGCTAGTGCGCCTCTGTGCACGGGATGGGGAGCTGTGCCCCTGCACTGGCCAGCAGAGCTGGCTGGACATGGAGGGGAAAGGGTCCCGGTGGGGTAAAGTGACACTGTGGCATGTTCTAGCCTCAGCTGAGGCAAAGAAACCGGAGCAGTACTGGGGGGTGGGGGCAGCTAGAAGCCATGGTGCTTTACAGGCTCCGGAACAGACTCTGCCCCAGCAGGCAGCACCCCGTTAGCCAGGGGTGTTTTCTGGCGGGGCGCTCGCAGTCTGCCGCTCCGTTTGGGACTGGATGCTAGGCATGGCCCCCAGCCTGGGCTCTTCCCAGCATCTTTCCCATTGTCCTGTGCACCCAGGTATGCCTCCTCCTAGCACCTTCTCATCCCCACCCAGGTCCATGTCACCCCGGCCAACTGCCTCTCCTCCCTCTGACCCACCCTTCCCAGGTACCTTCCTTCTTACCCAGCCTACATTTAACCTTCTTCACAGCCAAGCCTCTCTGCTCCTCTCACCATCCCTGTCTTCGCGGGCGGGGCAATGACCCTTGTTCCTCTTCTCCATCCTCCCGGCCTGCTGGGGGAGGGATCAGAGGGGTCCTTCCCTCACCAGCCCTCTGTGGGGCGGTGCCCCCCATGAGAACCACAGAGTTGGGCATCTGAGGCCTGGAGCTCAGTGTGATGGCTGGAGCAGGCTTTGCTGTGGGGAGCGGAGAATGATACTGAATGTTCTGGGGGTGGGGAAGGGGTGGCCTTTACCTATCAACCCTCTGAAAGGCCCGGTGAGACTATGTGCATCCCCCCCCCCCACCCCTTTCCCTTCCTGCCCCCATCAGAGGGAAGGGACTGAAGGCCCCTGCTGGAAGTCAAGGGTGACCGGTGGGGTGGGAGGGCTGGCGGGAGAGAGGCAGCGACATGGACAGAAGGAGGGAGAGCTGGTTTGATGTGGGGGCCAGGAGAGAGAACCACCAGGAAGAGGCACCTTATGGATTTTGTTTTCCCCCACCCTTGCTCCCCTTACCCTGATCTGGATCCGGAAATGGCTCCCTCAGGACTTTGGATCTAAATCATGAGCGGGCCGTGCAGATCCGGTGCAGCAACTCCCCCTCCCACACAGCCCCTCGCATGGGGGAGTTTGGATTCTCAGGTCTGACTCATTTGCTGTGTGAACTGTCAACCTAGAGATGGAACAATCCCATGCCCCCTTCCCAATCACCGCCCCCCACGCTGTCCAATTTACACTGAAAATGAAAGCAAACCAGCCACTGCAGTGTGGTATGAGGAGACCATCTTTGCCTGTTTACATGGAAGAGCCCTCCAGAACCACCCACGCGCTGTGAAGTCAGCACATACTCTGGATTCCCCCACGCAATTCTGTTCAGCAAAAGCAATCAGGCGTCTCTGTCTCCCCATCCCACTCGCCCCCTCTCCCATCATCCCAGCGAGGACTGGCTGCTTGCCTGCGCTGTACCTGTCTGGTGGAATAAAGATGGGCCCTCCGTCTCCAGAGCTGTCGATCCAGCACATCTTTCGCTGGCACGAAATTGACTTAGGGAAACAAAAACAACACCCTGTGGTGAGAGGCTTTAATGCACATTCATAGCCCGTTTCTATGACACCGGGGTTCTACCTCTCAGAAGGTGTTCGGTGTCAATCATGATTTCGCTGCTGGCGAAAACTGCCCAAGTCTCTATGGAAACGAGACATAGGTTATTACGGCGCCTGTTGGGCTGCTGTCTGCAGAGATTCCCATCCTGAATGTTCGCATTCGTATACGATATTAATATTGCCTTTGCTATAAAAAAGGCATTCGATTCTCCCTGGATCTGGGCAACACTCCCTCCTCCCCTCACATCTCAATGAAGAAACGATGCTCTGAGCCGGAGTTTCACTTATTCACCTCCTTTTGGTAGTTATTAAATACGATTTAATGATTGATGCAAGATGGAAATGCAGCTGGTGGCTTTCCCATGGTACAGACATTATAGGAATAAAAGGGTTTTGCAACTGCCAAGCAACCGAGCCAATCTTTGCTAAGAGGATTAGTGGTTTAGAGCGCGTCCATTTCTGGGGTGTCCAGCTTGAAAGGGGTCAAAGCCCTTTAAAGACCACTCAGGTTGGAGGCACCCAATATGACTAGAGGCTTTTGAAAATCTTCCCCTACAGCTTTGATTTTGTCAGCAGGGTCCCGCGAGGAAGCAAAGTTATTCTGTGGGCAGGTTGCTTCCCCTTTCCTTCTGTGGCTCTGGGTGCTGAGCCAGAAGTCACTCATCTCTGGGCACCACCCTTCATAGCGACTGGCTCACGGAAACTTGATAGCATAGAGCCAAATAACAAGCAGAGGGAGGGAGAAATTCAAATGCACTCTCTATGTGCGGAAAAAAAGAGTCTTTTTCAGCTGGGGAGTCTAGAGGCTTGAAAGATACCAAGAGGTTGTTGCAGGTGCAGAGGAGAAGGCTCTCTCGCTCCGGCGCCGATGAGTGTGGGGGAAGTGGGGAGAGATGAGGACAGTCCCAGATGAGGGACAGGAGTTTGGAGAGAGAACGGGGATATAGACGAAGCCTAAGTGGTAGGAAAGACAAGTGCGTGGAGGGTTTGCCAGACATGGAGGGCAGATTGAAACAAATGGGTCTGTGTATTGAGTGGGGGTGGGGGATATGGATTTCTGAAGGCTCTGTATTTGTTTTATGAAGATGCCTGATGTTTTCTCCCATGTCTCAAAACTTCTCTCACTACCAAAGGTTGATCATAAGTCCTGAGATACCAACTAACTACCTCACCCCACTACTGTACTCTAATGAGCTGGCAGCAGTGCTCTTGGTGCACTGTGTGTCATATGGCCAATACTGCCACCAGCTAGAGGAGATTTTCCTGGAGCTCAGCTTAGTAGCCTGTGCTATTAGAACAAGAGGGTCTGAATTCTGTCCCTGCAAACCCCTCTGCCATGCTAACCAGCATCCTGGGTAGTGTCAAGCTCAGAGACCGAACTGCTCGCTGGCTAGAGCTGGTCTTACTAGGGTGAAGGTCCGGGTGGAGGCCCATCGGTGGGGTAGCCTAAGGGAAGCTTGCATTGCTGCTGCCCACGCTGCACCTGTTCTGTGCATAAGTCAAGGACCTTGATCTCCGGGGCTGTCAGCTGGAGCCCTTACTCCAGCCCCAAAGCAGATTTCTCATTCGCTGGAGTTTGAATGAGGAAATTGCATGCCAGCTGGATGCTTTCTAGTAGAGGTGAGCTTGAGGATTCACTGAAAAGCAACTCTGACCCCCAGGGCGCTGACAGCAAAATGTAGGGCAGCTAATTCCTCAATCAGGGCACCACAGGGAGTGAAAGGCACCTGAATGGGATGGGGAGTTAATCAGATCCAAGTGCCTCCATAGTTTCTGTTGCTAGGGAGACTGCTTCCTTGGTATGGCAAGATGAGAATGTCTATACCTTTGACTTCTCAGGAATTAGGTTCTCAGGCCACATAAGAAAGAAAGAGAGAGAGAAAATAAACCCAAGATCTAAGATTTTTAAAAAAAAATCGTTCCCATAACCAACAAAAAGAGGCCCAAGTTTATTTTTAAGGATAGAATGCTGAATCTTTAACCCCTAAAAAGCCAATTTGCTTTCTGATGGAGACCTGGGGAGTGGGAAAATAATTGCTTCCCAATGTCCTATTAGCACTGGTCTAATACCAACATGTGATACAGCTATCGCAGTGATACTCCGACCTCAGTGATTCAAGAGCCAAATTAGAGATCAGCATTACCCCAAAGAGCCACAGTAGTGTGAATTCATTGTTTCATTTACTATAGTACTATAGAGTCATATTTAAACAGTACAACAATATATATATACACTAATATTTAGTGTATATATATATATATTATTCTCACAGCAAAATGACTGATCAAGTATTAATATTTTATCAACTACAATTGGTTAATAACATAGGAAAAGTATCCTGATTGGTTAATAACTTAGATCGGTTAATAATGAAATCACACCGTGTTTTAATATCATGTGCTGCAGAGAGCCGCCAGCGACACACTAACAAGCCACTGGTGGCTCACGCCTCAGTCTGAGCATCACTGATCCAGGGTAGAACCGCAGAGTTACAACCATCTCGGGAATGGAGGTTGTTCGGAACGCTGAACAAAACATTTTGGGTTCTTTGGTTGTTCTTTCAAAAGTTTACAACTCAGCCTGAAACTTTACCCTGCAGAAGAAAAATGCCTCTTAATTTAAATGAAACAACCACAGAAACAGTTTGCTTCGCTTGTCAAATCTTTTTTTTTTAAACTTTCCCTTTTTTTTAGTAGTTTACACTTAACACAGCACTGTATTGTATTTGTGCTTTTTTTCTTTTCTGGTCTCTGCTGTTGTCTGACTGTATACTTCCAGTTCCAAAGGAGGTATATGGCTGACCAGTCAGTTCCTAACTCTGGTGTTTGTAACTCTGAGGTCCTACTGTATTGCATGGGATTAGAATCCTCTGTCTAGCCGCTGAATGGGTGTGTCACAGGCAGTGGGATGCAAGCTTCATCTACTGATCTGCCAATGGGCCTCAACCCTGATCTCCAGCGACACGCTCCAGGTTTGAAAAGGGAAACAGGTTCCATGCACGTTGAGCTTCCGATCTGAAGCCCACTGACGTCATTGGAAAGACTCCCACTGGGTTCAGCAGGCTCTGGGTCAGGCCTCTCGTCCGTGGCTTTTCCGCTGAGGCTGCCTGCAAAGTTGGCAGCTCTGACCCTCGGTGGCTTTGTGGTGCGCACCACCTGTGTCTAAAAGAGGACTGGCACCAAGCCAGCCCATTCACGTAGGCCTCCACTGGGCCCCTGCCACAGTTGTGGGATGTTTCTTATGCCGACAGTTTGGAGGAGGCGGGATGGCCTTTTGCAGGGATGTTGGCTGGTCATTCGGACCCCAAATGTAGCTTCTCTTCAATAACCCACTTTAGAGAACCAGATATTGACCCAAACCCTTTCATGATTTCCTTCGAAGAATTCCAGTGAAAACAGGTGGCGTTGTTTGGGGCTGCCGTTGTGGACGGGGGGGTGGAGGGTGATTTAAACATTTCCCTGCAGCGATGGCAACCTCTCCACAGCAGCGCTAAGACCAAGCAACAGCGTGAGAGAACCTGGAGGTGGGACTGACTCGCAGATCACGGCCCACACTACGAGCCGGACCCAAAGCCCATCAAAGGCAAGGGGAGTCTTTCGAGGCTTCGGCTCAGGCCCGGGGGCGGGATAGATAGACCCCCACACTGACAAAGAAGGGGTTAATGAGAGCCTGGGGACTCAAACTGCTACACCTGGGACAGTTGTCACGCCTGGAGGTGCAGTCACGGGTGCCAACTTCCTGATTTCCCTGGAGGAGCTGGACACCGACTCCACCCCAGGCCCCGCCCCCACTCCACCCCTTCCCCCAAGGCCCCACCCCCACCCCACCTCTTCCTGCCCCGTTCTGCCCTCTCCCCCAAGGGCCCCACCCTTGCTCCGCCTCCTCCTGCCCCCACTCCTCCGCCTCCCCCCAGCACCTCCTGCCCGTCTTGGGACAGCTGATCCACAGTGGGCAGGAGGAACTGGAGGGGAGGAGAGGAGCTGATTGGTGGGGCCCACCAGTGGGTGCTGAGCACCCACTCTTTTTTTCCCATGGGTGCTCCCGCCCCGGAGCACCCACAGAGTCGGCGCCTATGGGAGCAGTTACAAAGGGGAAAGCCCAGCTCAGCAGTGACTGGCTGGGAAGAGGGATGGACTCTTGGGCCAGCTCCTTGAACGAAGGCCTGGCTGGGCCTATCCAGAGCAGGGCTCACGTCAGGCCAGAGTGCTCCAGAACGGCCGTCCTGGCGCTATTTGTGAGCTGTGTGCTTCCGGGGCTTCTACTGCTATCGCTCACTCAAAGTACCAGGAGTGCATCCCAGCAGGTCTTTTTTAGGCCTGGAGCACGGATCCAAGGACTGCCTGAAGAAAAGCCTGCATGAGGCCAGGGGATATTCAGGCCACATGTCTACACTGCAATTAGACACCCGTGGCTGGCCCGGGCCTGCTGACTCCACTCGTGGAGCTCCAGCTGGGGGGCTGTTTAATTGCATGTAGCCATTCAGGCTTGGGCTGCAGCCCAAGCCCTGGGACCCTCCCATCTGACAGGGTCCTGGAGCCGGGACCCCAGCCGGATCTGAGAATTTCACAGTTGCAGTTAGACAGCTCCTCCACCCAAGCCCAAGTCAACTAGCTCAGGTGAACCGCGGGTTTTGAATTGTGTAGACATACCCAGAGACTAACTGAAGGATCTATCCACTGACTGCTAGACTCCAGAGTCCCTGGGACAGGCAGCCCTGGCATGGGACTTCGATATTTCCTGTGGCTAATGTGTTTTCCTTCTGAACCCGGCACAGTGAGTTAGTGCCCTGATGAAGGCTGGAATACGAGCATGGTAGCCAATGGCTGCCTGCAATAAGCCTGGGTGATGTGACCATACGCGAACTGTCACACCCCCTGAAGTGATATGTCCCTAAAGCTCTTGTGTGCCACTGTGTAGAATTTCTGGCTACCGGGGCGTTCCCTGACCCTGTCACCTGGGCATGAAGCCGAGGCGGCTGGGGAAAGGGAGCGTGGCTGGAGCTCTGGCTATTTCCTTTGTGGGGCGCTGGGTGCAGAGAAGCGTAACCACGAGGAAGCTGGCTGGTCCCAGCAGAGGGGGAAGGTCTTTGCCCCCCTGCCCTGTCAGCTCTCTCACACCAGCTCAGAGGAAGGCAAATCGCAGTCAGAGTCCACACAGCACAAGCTGAGCGGGGCCGTTCCGCTTGGGTCAGAGCTGGCATCCTGCCGTTTTGTGAAGGCCCTGGCTGCGCTGGGGATTTGCCCCTGTTACAGGCACGAAGGGACAACGTCCCGTGTGAATCTCCCACATTGCTGGGGTCAACCCAGTGAGTAGCAGCTTGTGTCAGTGCACCGTGCCCTGGCCTCGCATGGTGAGCTCTGGAGATGGCTCTCTCTAGAGATACACAACGGCAGGGTTACAGGGAGGCAGTATGATCTAATGCAGAAGTTCCCAAAGTTTTTGTGTGGAGTCCCCGCTTTGGAGTTTCATGTCCCATGTGTGCACCCCTCTTTCTAAGAAACAGGCGTTCGGGGAGGGGGTGCCCTGTACACATTGGGACAGAGGGAGGGGTGCCCGAGGTGGGGAGAGGAGATGCCCTGTACCCATGGGGGCTGGAAGTGGGGGGAGGGTGTGCCCTGTGACCATGGGGATCTGGGGCAGAGGGCAAGGGATACCTGTACCTCTGGGGACTGGGGCGAGGGATGCCTGGTACCTATAGAGATGAGGAAGGGACCTCTTCATGTGGCAGTTGAGAAAGTCTTCCACTCCCTGCAGTGGCCGGGTGGTCTCGGCTGCCAGGACCCAGTTCCCTGCCCCTCGTTCCCCCCGTCCACAGGGCAAGTGAACAGAGCTGCACTGATGGTCCAGGGTCAGGAGAGGAGTGACAGCTGGACACCGCCCCTTACCCACCCCAGCCCTTCAGCACAGCCCTGTCTGCTTCCCCTGCGCAGGCTCCGTCCGGAGGGGGGAAGCGGATGGGGCCTGTGCCCTGGGGCTGCGCTGAACTAACAGGGTCCAGAGGGGGCTCTGTCCAGAAGAGGGTCAGTATTCCCGGGGGGCAGCCTGGCTCACACAGCCCCTGCCTGCACACACACACCCCCCCGCCCCCAGCAGAGGAGTGGAACTGCTGATGTGTGGCTACTGCAGCACTGGGGGAGAGGTCCCGGCAGCCAAGACCACCCAAGCAGCGCCTCCTCCTGGCCTCAGCAGGTCCTTGCATCCCCAACGACCTCCTGGAGCCCCCACATGTTGAAAACCTCTGATCCAGTGGATAGGGCACTAGCCTGGGACTCAGCAGACCTGAGGGGGTGGGGGGGGTCTCTTCCTAGCTAAGTTGCTTCATGCCCTGGAGCAAGTCACTGCCCACTCTGTGGCTCTCCTTTACCACCCCGCCCCAACTTATTTATCTGTGTGTGTGTGTCCAGCCTGGGGCCCCGATCTCTGTTGGGGTGTCTGCATGCTACTGTAATACGTGAAGTAATCGCTCCCTTTTATACAGCCCTCCTGTAACGAACGACACGGGTGCAGAGAGGAACTTTGCCTTTGTCCGCTAGGGACTAGGCCGCTCTCCTCACGGCGGAAATCAGGGCAAATTCCCAGCATTACAGCAGTGCAGGATGGTTTAAAAATAGTATCTCTGACCCCTGAAAACCGGCCCACTCTCCTAGATAGCGTTTGGCAGCAAGCTGGTAAAATCTTGCACAGCAGCATTGCAGGCTCGGGGCCTCTTCCCTGTTTCCTCTCAGAGGGGGAGGGATAGCTCAGTGGTTTGAGCATTGGCCTGCTTAAACCCAGGGTTGTGAGTTCAATTCTTAAGGAGGCCACTTAGGGATCTGGGGCAAAAATTGGTCCTGCTAGTGAAGGCAGGGGGCTGGACTCAATGACCTTTCAAGGTCCCTTCCAGTTCTAGGAGATTGGTATTTCTCCAATTATTAGGTGTCCTTCGGTGGGGGGTGCAGCTTTGATTTGTATATTTCCTTCCAACCCAGTCCTCTGCCCATTCCCAGCTCACTCAGCCTCACATGTGCAGAGCTGAACACATTCCCCCTCCAGATAGTCTCTCCTCACTGCACTCTTTAAGAATAAATCAGAGCGGACAATGGGAGTGATTAATGGCCTCGTGCGGCTGTGTCGGGGCATCAGTCAATATTCTATTACCCAGCTTATCTGTGGCACCCATGTCAACGCTGAGTCCCCCCTCCCCCTTCTTTTTTTGACAGAACCAGCGGTCCATGGTTAAAGAGTGACAGGTTTCCTGTTCCCTTCCCCGCTCCCCGGGACAGACGGAGCTTGCTAAAGCTACCAAGGGAGAACAGACTGCACCAGTTCCATGCAGCTAATGACTGGGAAGATCTGAGTGTGTCCCTGGGCAGAGGGTGAAGAGAAGAGAGCGGGCTGCCGGCAGCCCTTCCCGAGGGGTATTCCCCCACTTGGGAAACATGGGAGAACTTAACATGGAGGGAATGGATTTCCCCTTGCAGCTGAACAGAACAGCTGTCTCAGAGGATGGAGCCCTGCAGGGGCAGCACCTTTGGGTCTGTCTAGACAGGGCATCTTCCAGTAGGGGGCGCCAAAGCAGCACCAATCACCACAGGTGACTTCATCCAACGGCTATTGACATTGGTGGGAAATGAGACCAGGGCTTCTCTGTTGAGTTTGCCAGGGGTGACCAGATACTAAGTGTGAAAAATCGGCATGGGGCGAGAGGTAATTGGCACCTATATAAGAAATAGCCCCAAATATCTGGACTGTCCCTATAATATCGGGACCTCTGGTCACCCTAAGTTTGCCTCATCCTTAAAACACACTGCAAACTAGTAGTGATGGGGGAAGGTGCTGGATAGGCATCTCTGGGCTCTAAACTCCAGCACTTATCCATGGTACAGAAAACAGCATGTATCTCTCCCTAGCATCAAGTGGGATCAAGGGCACTAGATGGGGAAATGAATTGGGCACCTTTATTCCCAGCTCTGCCACTGACTGATGGGGTGGCATTGGGCAAATCACTTCACATCTCTGTGCCTCCATTTCCCTTTTCTGTCTTGTCTGTTGTGACTGATCTTCGGGGCAGGGACTAATTATGTGTTTGCACAGCACCTGGCACAGTGGGATCCAGATCTTGTTTGAGGCCACTGGGTAGTAACACTAATAACAACAGTACCATCCCAGTCCTTAATTGGCTGGACCAACCTAAAGAATAGAGGACCGTTGAGTCTCCAAGGCCCGTTCAGTCTATGGCAGTGCTCCACAGACTGTGGGGTGTGGCCTCATGGGAATCGGGGAAGTGAGTTTTTGTGATGCCTTTTCACTGGACTCAGCCCCACCAAACTCTTTTGAACATAAGCCATAAATGGCCCATCAGATGGTAATGCTCTTGGTCACCAGCTGGGCTTAGAAAACAACCAAGAGGCATGGGGGTTTCTCGGTCATTAGCATGCATCTGAGTCCTTTAACGTCACACCTGCCATAGGTGGTTTTGTTGGTGGTGGTTCAGCTTTTCTACCAACACCTATGATTTCCTAGGAACAATTTTCAGTATGGGATACAGGGATTTGGAAGCAAAGCAGAATGCTTATTTGTATATTATAGTAAAGTGGTCATGATAGGGTTAATGAGGCTACCCAGGGTGTTCTGGGATGGAGTCATGCTCCACCTCCTTCCTTCCGATCTGTTTTGTTAGTGGGAGATTATTTCCCCCTACCCCCGCCCCCTTCTGTTGTGGTGCAGTTGAATAAAGCAGCAAGTTCCCAGCCTGCGGTCCTAGCGGTAGACTTGTTTCACTGAGTTGTTCCTTCACAAAGCAGATCATTTCTTCCAGCTTGCAGTTGCTGTTGCCTGAACTCTGAGAACATCACAGAGTAATTGGAGCCCAGATACTATGGTGATGGACGGGAGTCAGTGAATTCCCAAGTTAAGTCAGAACTGGGTCTAGCTTTCCTCTTCTTTAACCTCCAGACCGTTATGGTGTTGGTTTGGGTTATTTATATCCAGTTTCACCATGGTCAGGCCATTTTCCTACACACTGGTGATCTCTTGAGGAGCTGATTTCACATCTGGACACTTCCCTGCATAAACCCAGCTCCAGCAGAGAAATTACCTGTGGCTGAGTGGTTGAGTTTAGTACCTTGTCCAAGCACACAACTGAAGGGCACTTCACCTCGAACCAAAAGGCTTTATTCCCCTTACCAAGAAGCCCTGAAATTCATGCACATTTGGAAGCCAGTTCTGATCTCATTTAGAATGGTGTAAATCAGGAGTAACTATAGTGACTTCAATGGGGTTACACCGGCGTAAAGCTAATGTGAGGGAGATCAGAATCAGGCCCCGGAAGTCTCCAGGATGAGGCGTTTTTCAAACAGAGGCAGAGCCAATATGTAAATGTGCGAACGAGATCAATGCCAACGTCACTGGTACATTCTGTTCCATTCCGGATAGACAAGTTTTGAAGTAGATGCTTGGTGGGCTAATCTACCTAGCAGTTCCCAGAACATTCGCCCAGCTGGCAGCTTGTGCATGCAGAGCAAGGGAAATTGGCTGGGGTTTGATTGTGGGAGCACTGAATTATTATTGCAGCCTTACTAACTCTGCCACATTTCAGAAGAAAAATTAGTAACAATTCTCAGGGTTATTTTTTCCCCTACTTGAACCTTACATTTTCCTTCACTTAAAACTATTCTGTTCCAGTCCTCTGAGAGCTAATATTAGTTGTGATTATTTGTTGTTTGTGTACAGTGCGTAGGAGCCCCAATCACAGCCCAGGGCGCTAGGTGCTGTACAAACACAGACCAAAGAGACAGTCCCTGCCTGTAGCGATGTGAGGACTCACCACCGCAGCGCCTCCTGCTGGTCGTCCTGGGAATTAGCTCCCCAGCTCCGGAGCGCCCTCTGCAGGCCGATGTCCTGCTTGCCTCAGGCCCCCATGTCCCTCCCAGACCCCAGTGCCGTTTACATCAGGGTTCTGCCCCCAGCAGTAACCCACAATCTGGGTCTCCCCACCCAGGGGAACCCCCAACCCTCTATCCCCACCTTGCCTCTGTGACTATTGCCAGTCATCGTCTAGCCCCACTCACCGGGGCAGACTGCCGTCTGTAATCCACTCATCACTGACAAGGGGGGGTTGGACCCGCTGCCTCTGCCTAGTCCCAGGCTGTGCCTCTGCAACCCCTAGTACCTGCTTTGGGCCTTCACCAAGGCCTGCAGCCTGGGGGTTTACCAGGCTGGAGCTCCCCAGCTCCTTTGCCCTTCCCCGGCCCCGCTCAGGTTCCCTGCTCAGCTCCCAGGCAGCCCAGCCCAGTCCTTCTCTCTCCAGCGAGAGAGACTCTCTCAGCACTTGCCTCACAGCCCTTTGATAGGGCCAGCTGCCCTCTGAGTGGGGCATGGCCCCAGCTGTGGCCGCTTCCCCAATCGGCCTCCCCTATTGCCTCCCCAGAGCAGCCCTTTCCCAGGGCTGGTTTTAACCCCTTCAGGGCTGGAGCGGCATAACCGCCCCGCTACACTGCCCCACAGAGCTTCCAGTCGACGTATAAGACAAGCGACAACAGAAGGATTCAGACAGACTGGGGAGGACAAGGAAACAGTGCGACAAAAGCAGTCAGCACGATAGGCTGTGGTCTCAGGACGCCAGCAGCCTGGCCGTTAGGCTGACCAGACAGCAAATGTGAAAAATCGGGACGGGGGTGGGGGGTAATAGGAGCCTGTATAAGAAAAAGACCCAAAAATCGGGACTGTCCCTATAAAATCGGGACATCTGGTCACCCTACTGGCCGTTAAGTTTATGGCGGCCGTCGCGGCAGAGGAGAGTTTTAAGGAGGATTTTGAAGGAAGCCAGTGAGTTAGATGTGCAGGCGTTCACGTGGAGCTCCTCCCAGGAGCCAGAGGCAGCAGGGGAGAAAGCACACAGTCTCCAAGATTGCAAATAGCAGCCCGTGTGCATCAGGCTGTGACACCGGGGTCTGTTCCCTCCCCTTTGGATTGGTCCCCAGTGAAAAATCCATCTCTCTCCACAGCTTGGTTTGGCTTTGGGGAGCAGCAGTTGCCCAGGGCCCTTAGGACTGCTCTGAGGCTTGAGGAAAAGTTACGTAACAGTTCTGCTTTCCTGCCAGTGTCAGCCCCCTGCATGGGCAGGTCTGTGAGCAGCTGGAACACCTCCTTCCAGCAGGCCCATGGCTGGGCTGGCCTTGTGTCTGCAAGATCCTGAGCTCCAGGGGGCTACAGGCGGAGTCCCCCAGCTCATGCTGCTGCACTGCAGAGAACTCCCCACTCAGACGCTGCTGCTATGTCTCATTAGCACTGAGGGAAGCTGAATGCAGGTTAAGCTGAACCGATGGAGCTTTGTTAAGCCCTGAGCGCTGCTCTGGCCATGTGGCTGAGTTTCTATCAGCCCAACTCCTCACATTCCCTGCTTTCCTGGGGTCCCATCCAAAGCAGGCTCTGTAAAGAGCATGGGTTCCACTGACCATGGCACGTCTCCCACATTTCCCAGGCACAGACCCTGCAGCTCCCTCCATGCACCTTAGCTGAGATTCACCTCACTCACACCCCACAGCCCGGAGCAAGGTCCTTCCACTCTCTGGCCTGGGCCCCACGCACCGGGGAGATGCTGTCTCTCCCGAGCCCCAGTCATTTCAGGTCTCACTCACTCCCCCCGCTGAGTCTTAGCTCCCATCACTCCCCAGGTAGAGAGCACCCACTCCGCTCTCCCTTTAACCCCCCACCTGCCCATTCAAAGTGAGTTTCTATCATCTCTGCATTGGAAAGTCACCGATCCGTACATACGTTCATCTTTTCCCCGGCAGGAATTCTGTGCTGACTCCAGGATACACCACAATTCCAAAGGAACCCTGCAAAGTGTTAGGGTCATAGAGTTTCTAAATAAGTTATAACCATTGGTTTTAACGTTCCAGGTATGCAATCAATACTATTGGATTTCAGTAACTCTCACAGGGTCAAATGTTTGCTCATAAATGAGCAATTCCAATTGATCTTTTTTGTTACTGAGGCTCCTAGCGCTGGCAATTAAAGAATGTCTTCTCATTAGGTCCTCTGATTATTTGATTAATTCTACACTCAACATCTCAATTTTGTGCTGAGTCCTCAAATCTTCCCTCTTCTTACTCTCCCCGTGTTAGTTTAATGTCCTCCTGTCTATTTTAGCCAGCTTGTCACTGAGAAGATTGTTCCCCATTCTACTGAGGTGGAGGCCATTCAGACTCTACAGCCCTCTTTCACCATAGAAGATGGACCAATGTTCTACAAAACCAAACCCCTACAAACTACCTCACTGACTTGGACAGTGGTTCACTTCCAGAAACTTTCATCTTCCTTTGCTCAGGGACCAGGAAGGATCTCAGGAAAGATCACATGGACATTCTTCTTTTTCAGCATGCATCTGAGTTCCCAGAGGTCATCTGCTCTCTGTGAGAGATCCTGCAATGCAGTGTCATCAGTGCCAATATGAGCCATCACCAATGGATCCTTTCCCACCAACTTCAAAAGCCTATTCAATCTCAGAATGACATCTCATCTCTTGGTTCCGGGAAGGCAGCAAAGCGTCCTATCTGCCTGTCCCTTGCAGAATGTTCTTCCACTTCTTCTGAGTGTTGAATCCCCAACAAGGATCATCTGTCTTCATTGGATGGTGGGAGAACTCTTTGTGGAGAAGCTTGATGTTCCTTACGGATTGGGCTGAGCTGCCATTCACAGGGTGTCCCATATGCCTCTATGTTCCCTTGTATCAGCTGGTCTTGAGAGGTATCATCCATAATTTCCATGCTGAAAACCTGGTATCAACTGGAAATGTCTAGCTCTTTGATCATCTAGCCGACCCTCTAACATTCTAGCGGAATGAGATGTGGCAATTATACTTAATGTGGATTATAACTCAGTGGTCAATATGTAACAAATAGAGCCCGACAGCTCACGGACAGAGACTGCCCCATGTTCTCTTCAGTTCAGCCACTGATATGGGCTTCATAGAGTTAACTAGTATCTTGTAAAGACACACGGAAGAAAAGGAAAAGAGTAAGGTGAGGGGAAGAAGAGAAATGACAGGAGACACAGGAGGGCATTAAGAAGCCACTTGGGGAAGAATTACTTCTTCTTCCAGTAATACTTAAGCCTCAGCCACAGAGCTTGGGTGAATCATGATACATCTAGGATTTGCTGGGAAAAATGCAAATCCTGTGCATGATTCCTTTAAGGAGGCACTATGCAAATGTTCTTTCTTTATTCTTGAAATATCCATATTACAGATGGGACAATCTCAGAGAAGGGTGATGAATCTCTCTCACACACCATCCAGGTCAAGATAGGAGGCTGTGATTCAATTAATTGAATCAAGGCAGTGAGTGAGGTCATGGCAGAGGTGGTAGCTGGATTAACTCATGCAAAATACCATCAAAAAGTTGTGGTCTCAAAAATTAACCAGCTCAAATCAAGTCATCTGGTCACTGAACATTTTATATGGGCTAGATTCACTAGTATGCCCCAGCTGCTTTGTATTGTTTTTGGGATTGCCATTGATCATAACTGGCCCCTGGGTTAACGATGATGTCAAAAAGGCACTTAGAAAATGCAATGTTTCTCCAGTATCCCATGGAGAAGGTGGGTTCTTTCCTTTCCAGCATATAGGCAACTACATAAAAACTTGGCCATGCATCCTAAACATGGATCCAATGGCCAACAGATCTGAAATGGATCTATCAGCTGAGGAATAGAGATTAGACCCATTGTGGGCTACATGGAATCTGCGTAGGATTCGTGTTATTGCACAGATAGTTCTCTTTCAAAGAATCATAGAAATGCAGGGCTGGAAGGGACCTCGAGAGGTCATCACGTCCAGCCCCCAGTGCTCAGGCAGGACCAAGGAAACCTAGACCTTCCCAACAGGTTTTTGTCCAACCTGTTCTTCAAAACCTCCAGTGATGGGAATTCCACAACCTTCCTTGGACGCTCAGTCCAGAATGTAACTACCCTTCAAATTAGAAAGGTTTTCCTAACATCTAAGCTAAATCTCCCTTGCTACAGATTAAGCCCATTACTTCTTGTCCTACCTTAAGTGGACATGGAGTACAACTGATCACTGTCCTCTTAATAAGAGCCCTTAATATATTTGAAGACTTGTTATCAGGTCCCCCCTCAGTCTTCTTTTCAAGACTAAACATGTCCAGGTTTTTGAACCTTTCCTCATAGTTCAGGTTTTCTAAACCGTTTATCAATTTTGTTGCTCTCCTCTGGACTCTCTCTTCAGTTTATCCAGATCTTTCCTAGAATATAGCACCCAGAATCTGATGCAGTACTCCAGTTAAGGCCTCACCTGTGCCGAGGAGAGCAGGACAATGACCTCCCATGTCTTACACACAACCCTCCTCTTAATGTACTCAAGCATGATATTAGCCTTTTTTCCCAACTGCATCACATTGTTAACATCTATTCCCAGATCCTATTCAGCAGCACTCTGACCTTGCCGGTTATTGCCCATTGCGTAATTGTTCATTTGATTGTTCCTTCTTAAGTGTAGTACTTTGCACTTGTCTTTATTACATTTCAATGTGCTTTTAATCTTTGTCAGTAGAACAGGCGTCCCAAATACAGTAGTGCTGTGGGGCACTCCCAGGGGACATGGTATAATCTAGTGGCTAATGATACTTACCATGTATACAGGCCTTTCTATGCTCAGCACGCCGTACAAGCATCAATCTGTTATCCCTCATGTGGCACTCCTGAGTGAGAGGTTACTGCCCATTGTTATCCCCGTTTTGCAGCATGAGCTACCCAGGAGCAGCAGTTGATTTGGCCAGGATTACACGGGTGCCAGCATTAGAATTCAGGGGTTCCTGGATTCCATTCCTAAACTGTAACCACCAGACCAACCATTCCTGTCTCTGTCACTGACTGGGGCAAGTCAGAACCTCCCTGTATCTCACCTACGAAGTGGATCTATTCCTCACTTTCTGCAGGTATTGTGGGGCTTCATTATGCAATGCTTGTGAAGCACTTTGAGATCGTTGGATAGAAGAGGTTCGGCATAGAAGAAGGATGGTTTCATGGTGATTGTGTATCACCAACAGACCCCGGTCATCGGCGGTGGGATTGAACCGGGGATCTCTGGAGCTTAGTGCATGAGCCTCTACCAAATGAGCTAAAAGCCAGCTGGCTGTTAGCTAAGACCATAGAGCAGACTCATTTTATCTCTCTCTTTAAGTGGTCACGGTGCCACTGGATGGGCCAGAACACCATAACCAGGAAGTGTGTGGGTTTCGATGGGAATGGGCTGGGATGCTTGGTTCAGTTCCTAGCTTTGCCAATGACTTCTTGTATAGGCTCAGGCAAATTTCTCTGCCTCTGTTCCCCAGCTGTAAAATGAAGAGAATAGCATTTCCTTTGTTTGTTTAGCATGTAGCACTTCGGGCCATGGACAGCACCAAGCACAGCGGGGCCCACATCTGAATAATGAAGAATGAAGAGTAGCTGGTGCTGGCTGCAAGCTGTGTATTTCGCCTCCCAGTCCGGTAGACTGTAATCTCAAGGACACATCTGTTCCTGCCACAGCAGAGACCTTGAAGGAAGGGGCAGGAACAGCCTCCCCTCCGGTTCATCCAACACGTGTAAATGTTTTAAAGCCTGCCTTTAACACCTCCATTACACCTTGACTGTCTTTTGTGCTCGCGGCCAGTCCTGCTGTCTCTGAGGGTTCATGCAGCCAGCCTGACAGCCATTGTAATGGGAGATCAGCAGACAGTGTTCCTGTAAACAGAGATCCTGGCTGCAGATAGCAGCAAGACAAACAAAACGTCCCATTCACTGCTACTGAGGAGCAGAACTCATGATACCAAGGGGTGGAATTGAACCTGTTGATGTGAGTGTGGGGGGCATAACCACCCAGCCTGGGCTAAATTGTGGTTAGGCACACCCCTGAGCAAGGATGAATGATCAGCCTCCCCAAAGAGGCGCTGTGATGCAGAGTCACCCTCTGAGTCACAAATTTTCCCCTGTCCGGGTGTGGGAGGAAGTGATTCGCTGCTGATCTAGACCAGCATCCAATGACCACAACCCTGGGCAAGCTCAGCTGTGTCGGCCTGGGGAGTCGTGGGAGGAGAGACCCATTCCCCATCGCATCTCCATCCACTTGCTTCACTCGGTCCCTTGATGCCACCTCCCACTGCTGGCGCAAGACCCTTCTCTGCCACCTGGAACCACGTGTGCATCCCCGCCCCCTTTCCCAGCTCACCACGGATTTTCAAAACTGAGCGGCCAGCACCTTTTTGCACTGGCCTGTGCCTTCCAGGGACTTTCTCTCGCTGCTAGTTTTTCATTTATACCTGTTTCATTTGACTCTGCAGCAACGTTAAACTTACCCCTCCAAAGCGCTTGGGGATGCGGTTTGTGGGAAAGATGCTGCTGACAGTCAATGATTATTACACTTCAGCTGTTTCCACCCAGGGTTATTTCACTGCAGATCAGCCTCACGAACTTCCGCTGGGGTGTTTTTTATCAATATCTCTGAACCTATTACAGCTTCGGAACATGCATATGCTCAGTGACTGCTCGGAAACCATAAAGCAGGACTACAGTGCCGGTGAGCAGCTGTTCCTCAGCCTGACACAATCTCACGCCTGTAATTACACTGGGATATAGGTCATGCTAGGACACTCCTCGCTCACAAACGAGGCCATCTCTGATTTTTTCAGCCATAAAGCCAGATTTTGTTGATCATCGCCTGCTATAATATTCCAGGCTTAATTTTACATCCCATCTGAAAGGGGCGTGAGCCAAAGGTGCCTGTTGCAGTATTTTCATCGCTCTGATGGCAAACGTAGCAATTTAACAATCGCAGCAAGGGTCTGCAGTTACATGAAGTGCCAAGAGTCAGACTGTGGCTGTCTCTGGGGTGGTATGTTGAGAGCCCTTCCCCCGCCCAGCAAGCTCCATAATAGGACACCCCTTTAACACTATGCAGGGTGAGGTGGCGGTTGGCTAGAACCCACTGAATCCTAATCAGGAGCATCTGAGTCTTCCACGGAGGTTTTCCCATGCAATGACCGACCAGGTCCAACCATGCCTGGCTCCAAATACAACAGCTGGGCACGCTGCACTATGGGGGATTTCTGCGCTGGGAGTGGTGGAATGGGAGGAGGCGGCAATGCTCTTCCACTCCCAATGTGCCCGGGAAGGAGACAGCTACACCACTGCTAAGCACTGAGACACTGCAGCTATGGGTGCTAGAAGGCCTGTCTACTCTGCATCTGGGAGCGAGCCTCCCAGTCCCAGTCCACAGGCTTGGGCTAGCAGGGCTTGCACTAGCCCTCTCAAAACAGCTGATAGACGGCGCTTTCATATTGCATCCCGGGCTGGAGCTTGGAGTGTCAATCCACCCCAACCCCTAAGGCTCTAGAGCCCAAGCTCCAGCCTGAGCTCCAGCACAAGCTGCAATGTCTACACTGCTATTACCTCCACCTGATTTCCAGTCTGAATTTGTCTGTCTTCACCTTCATGGTTGACCTTTCTCTGCTTAATGGAAGAGCCCACTATCAAATATTTGGTCCCCATGTAGATTCTGATCAGGTCACCCCTTAACCTTCTCTTTGTTAAGCTAAATAAATTGAGCTCCTTGGGTCTATCATGCTAAGGCAAGTTTTCTAATCCTTTAATCATTCTTGTGGCTCTTCTCTGAACCCTCTGCAATTTATCAACCTCCTTCAATTTTGGACAAGAGAACTGGACACAGGATTCCAGCAGCAGTGCCAGATACAGAGGTAAAATAACCTCATTCCTCCTATATGAGATTCCCTTGTTTATGCATCCAAGGATCGTGTTAACCTTTTTGTCCACAATGTTGCACTGGGAGCTAATGTTCAGATGATTATCCACCACAACCCCCAAATCTTTTTCTCCATTCCAGGATACAGTCCCCAGCCAGTAAGTATGGCCTAAGGTCTTTGTTCATAGATTTGCACATTTACAACTAGCCATATTAAAACACATACTGTCTGCTTACACCCACTTTACCAAGCAGTCCAGATCACTCTGAATCAGTGACCTGTTCTCTTCATTATTTACCACTCCCCCAATTTTGTACCATCTACAAACTTTATCAGTGGTGATTTGATGTTGTCTTCCAAGTCATTGATAAAAATGTTAAATAGCGTAGGGCCAGGAACTGATCCTTGAGGAGCCCTCACTAGAAATACACACGATCAATAATCATTCACAGTTTTCAATTACATTTTGAGACCTATGAGTTACGCAGCTTTTAATCCATTTAATGTGTGCCATGTTAAATTTATATTGTTCTAGTTTTTTTTGTCAAAGTATTATGCAATACCAAATCAAACGCCTTACAGAAGTTTTAGTACACCAGCATATTATTCTTATCAACCAGACATGTAATCTCATTAAAAAAAGATAAATTAATTTGACAGGATCTATTTTTCATAAACCCAGGTTGATTGACATTAATTATATTATCCTCCTTTAATTCTTTATTACTTGAGTTCTGTATCAGATGCTCTATTATCTTGCCTGGGATTTATGTCAGACTGACAGACTTATAATTACCTGGATCATCCTGTTTACCACTTTTACCTATTGGTGTGATGTTAACTTTCTTCCAGTCTTATGGAACTTCCCCTGTGTTCCAAGACTCATTGAATAGAAACATTAATGAGCCAGCAAGCTCCTCAGTCAGCTCTTTTGAAACTCTTGGATATAAGTTATTTGGTCCTGCTGACTGAAAAATGTCATTCTTTAGTAGCTGTTGTTTATCATCTCCTGAAATGCTAGTGAGAATGAAAATGTTATCACTGTTATATGATGAAACTACATTATCTGTTTTTCCCCAAATATAGAACAGAAACATTTATTGAACACCTCTTCTTGTTTTCCATTCTTATTGATAATTTTAAACTTTCCATATTTCAATATTATGCCTTTCACACAAGTACCAAACATCTGGAAACATGCTTTATGAAAATATAACGCCTCCCTCACTCGCTCCTTGTGTGCCTGCCCCCTAAATCAGGGTGCGTCTGCCTCTGCATGATTCAACTCTTATGGGCTAATTTTATTTTGAACTGAAAAATCCACCACTCGCACAAAAACAGACAAAGGGATTTCTAAAAATTAGCCATGGTCTGAGCTTTCAATTATGGTGGTGCCACATTCAACCTTCCCGGTCTGAGAGTTTCTTTTGACTGGAAACTCAGAGAAAATGTTCACATAACCCTCTGTAAGCTCAGCTGACATGTTTTGTACAGATCTAGGTCCAAGAACTCTGAATCACAAGCAGAACAGCCACTGGTGACTCATCGGAGTCAGGGTCACTATCTGGCAATGGAGGAATGGTTCATCTAACTCTGTATTCTTTCTGGGACAATAGCCAGTGCTGGATTAGAGCTCGGCAAAAAAAAATTGGCAAATCATTTTTTGATGAAAAAATGCATGTTTGGGGTCTCTGAAACTATTCACAAAATCAGGAGGAATTTGACAGATAGTTTCAGCTGAAACCAACCTGTTTCTTTTTTTTTAAAAGTCATAATATTTTGTTTTGACTAGGGCTGTCAAGCAATTAAAACAAGTAATCACAATTAATCGCATGATCAAAAAAATTAATCACGATTAATCACACTGTTAATAATAGAATACCACTTATTTAAATATTTTGGATGTTATCTACATTTTCAAATGCATTGATTTAAATTATAACAGAATACAAAGTGTATAGTGCTCACTTTATTTTTTATTACAAATATTTGCACTGTAAAAAAACAAAAGAAATAGTATTTTTCAATTTACCTAATACAAGTACTGTTGTGCAATCTCCTTATCATGAAAGTTGAACTTACAAACATAGAATTATGTACAAAAAATTGCATTCAAAAAATAAAACAATGTAAAACTTTAGAGCTTACAAGTCCACTCAGTCCTACTTCTTGTTCAGCCAATAGTTCAGACAAATGAGTTTGTTTAAATTTGCAGGAGATAATTCTGCCCATTTCTTGTTCACCTGAAAGTGAGAACAGGTGTTCTCATGGCACTGTGATGATGATTGTAGCAGTGTGGATGATTTATGTTCATTTTCATCATCTGTGTCAGATGCCACCAGCAGAAGGTTGTTTTTCTTTTTTAGTGGTTCAGGTTCTGTAGTTTCTGCATCAGAGTGTTGCTCTTTAAAAACTTCTGAAAGCATGCTTCACACCTCATCTGTCTCAGATTTTGGATGGCACTTCAGATTCTTAAACCTTGGGTCAAGTGCTGTAGCTGTCTTTAGAAATCACACATTGGTACCTTCTTTGTGTTTTGTCAAATTTGCAGTGAAAGTGTTCTTGCATGTTAAAATGAACAACGTGTGCTGAGTCTTCATCTGAGACTGCTATAACATGAAATATATGGCAGAATGTGGGTAAAATAGAGCCAGAGACATACAGTTCTCCCCCAAGGAGTTTAGTCACAAATTTTAATTAATACATTCTTTTTTAATGAGTGTCATCGGCATGGAAGCATTTCTTCTGGATTGGTGGCTGAAGCATGAAGGGGATATGAATGTTTAGCATATCTGGCATGTAAATACCTTGCAATGCTGGCTACAAAAGTCCCAAGTAAATGCCTGTTCTCACTTTCTGGTGACATTGTAAATAAGAAGCAGGCAGCATTATCTCCCATAAACGTAAACAACCATGTTTATCTTAGCAATTGGCTGAATGAGAAGTAGGACTGAGTGGACTTGTAGGCTTCAAAGTTTTGCATTCTTTTGTTTTTGAGTGCAGTTATGTAACAAATACAATCTACATTTGTAAGTTCCACTTTCACGATAAAGAGATTGCACTACAGTACTTGTATGAGGTGAATTGAATAAATCCTGTTTCTTTTGTTCATCAGATTATGGTTACAGTGCAAATATTTGTAATAAAAAATAATAATATAGAATAAGCACTGTACACTTTCTATTCTGTATTGTAATTGAAATCAATATATTTGAAAATGTAGAAAAGCATCCAAAATGTTTAATAAATTTCAATTGGTATTCTATTGTTTAACAATGCAATTAAAATGGCAATGAATCATGATTCATTTTTTAATCATGATTAATTGTTTGAGTTAATCATGTCAGTTAACTGTGATTAATCGACAGCCCTAGCTTTGACTTTTTCAGAATGATTTGCTTTTTGCAATTCATTTTCACATTTGGCCAATTTACCTAAAAATAAAATAAGCTTGAGAAAGAAAAGAACATTTCTTTTGAGTGGACCTGAACCATTTAGGTCAATTCAAACTATTTCAGAAGGCTCCTGCTAGCGCAATACTGTTGAATGGGTGGAAGTTTCTTTCTGACTGTATTTGGGCCAGATTCTGATCCACTGTAGAGCTGGCTGGAGAATGGCAATTCTGCTTCATGGCCCTTCTGAGGTTTTGACATTTGTTTTCAGTCCTGGTTGGGATGAAAACAAAACTTTTCAGACGCTTTGATGAAAATAAATTTGTGTTAAAATGTCCCTTTTGGAATAAAAAAGGTCACATTTTGCTTCGGCTCTCTCTCTCTCTCTCCCCCAACTCCCTGAGATTCCACCCCAGTTTTCAGAAACTTTTGTGTTGAAAACTTCATCACAATCGATATGTCTCTGTGAAATGTTTCGCCTTTGATGAAAGTGTATTTTGACAAAAAGAAAAGAGAAAAATGTGAGAAGAATGTTTTTGCACCATGCTATGCACTACATCTATTTTTTTAAGTGCATTTAGTTCTGGTGAGAGGTGTCAGATCAGCACCCCGGGGGAATAAAGCCCTATGTTATCCACAACACAGATAAAACATTAGGGACAAATGATACAAGCTTCCTCACCCTGCCCTGCCAGTATGCATCAGGTCTATTTTGGTTGGACCACTTTAGTGGTGAGACAGTGGTCCTGCCGCTATCTTTACGTCTACACCATGTGGTAGTCAATCTCAGAGTCCACGTTTACAGACTCAGGCTCAGGCAGCTCACGTTATGGGGCTAAAAATTGCAGTGTAGACATTCAGACTTGGACAGGAGCATCCACACTGCTATTTTTAGCCCTGTGGCACGAGCCCAGGTCTGCAGACCTCTTCTGAGACTTGCTGCCATGGGACCCTTATTGCAGTGTAGATGTACCCTTTGTCTAGTCAAGTTACTGACAGATCTGCTGAGAATGACAAATATCGTAGTGGTTGATGTAATCTGACACCTGTCTGCCCATGACTTAACTGAGACCTTCAACTCCTTCCAGCAAAGGGCCACAGATGACAGTGACGTAAGGACACTACTGACCTGAGTTAGTTTCATACCAGTGACCTAGGAGACCTGAGTGCCAAATACCATTCCACAGGAGTAGAGTCCCATTCTGTAACTGATCCTTTTCCCTGGAACTCATAAGAACATGAGAATGGCCCTACTGGGTCAGACCAAAGGTCCATCTAGCCCAGTGTCCTGTCTTCTGACAGTGGCAAGTGCCAGGTGCCCCAGAGGGAATGAACAGAACAGGTAATCATTGAGTGATTCATCCTCTGTCGCTCATTCCCAGCTTCTGGCAAATAGGCTAGGGACACCATCCCGGCCCAACCTGGCTAATAGCCATTGATGGACCTATCCTCCAGAAATGTATCTAGTTCTTTTTTGAGCCCTGTTATGGTCTTGGCCTTCACAACATCCTCTGGCAAGGAGTTCCACAGGTTGACTGTGTGTTGTGTGAAGAAATACTTCCCTTTGCTTGTTTTAAACCTGCTGTCTATTAAGTTCATTTGGTGACCCCTAGTTCTTGTGTTATGAGAAATAGTAAACAACACTTCCTTATCTACTTTCTCTATACCAGTCATGATTTTATAGACCTCAATCATATCTCCCCTTAGCCGTTTCTTTTCCAAGCTGAAAAGCCCCAGTCTTATTAATCTCTCCTCATACGGAAGCCGTTCCATACCCCTAATTATTTTTGTTGCCCTTTTCTGAACCTTTTCCAATTCCAATATATCTTTTTTTGAGATGAGGCAACCACATCTGCACATCCAACTCACCTTGGAACAAGCAATGGTTCACTGGATTTATTCAGTCTGATATCATGGTGTGTGTCTGGCATAATTATATTTAATTTTGCATTTGACAGCAGAGACTAGAGTTGTGGACTAGATGGCCTGCAATTGTTTTAGCTCTCCAAAATCATCCCCTCTCCCTCTGCTCACCAATAGCCCCGAAGATCTGCCTGCGTGCATGAACATTTCATGTCTTAGTGCATTACATATCAGGTACCACGGACCATCACAGGCTCAATTTCATAATCATGCCATGTTTCATCCCTCCACCTCTGCCTTTGACAGCTCTTTCCACCCTGGGTGCTAGGATATAGTATCTGGCCTCTTGAAAAGTCAGGGCATATTACATCTCTTCTTAGGATGGGCATGGCTGGAAGAACCTTGCCCTTTAGCTCCCGGAGATGTCAAGAGAGCCAGTTTTCTTTTCTTTCTCATTTCTTTGCGCTTCTGTTTTCCAACTGGATGCATGTGGTATCTCTTAACTAAGCTCCTGCCAGCCTCATAGGCACTGGCTCCATGGGTGCTCCAATGGTGGGTGCTGAGCACCCATCGGCAGCCCCCCATCAGCTCCCTCCCCATCCCCCAACACCTCCCACCTGCCAGCAGCCCCCACAAGATCAGCGTCTCCCTCCCCCACCTCCATGCCTCCTGTCCACTGCAATCAGCTGTTTTGCAGTGCACAGGCGGCTGGGGGGGGGGGAGGGGGAGGAGCAAGGACATGGCACACTCAGGGGAAGGGGTGGAACTGGGTAGGAAGAGGCCGGGAAGGGTGGGGCCTTGGGGGAAGGGGTTGGATTGGGGGCGGGACCTGGCAGAGCCAGGGGTCGAGCACCCCCTGGCACTTTGGAAAGTCGGTGCCTGTGGTCACAGTATTATTTCACTCTGTCAAAGGGAGTTGGGAATGTAATTCCAGAGACACCTCGGAACAACTGGCATAGACAAATGACTGGTCAGTTGTCTCCTGCTAGCAGTGGACGATGTTGCCACCCGCACAATCTCTGTATTATACCCAGCCTGAATGATATCAATCCACAGATGATATGAGCTTCCACCTACATGATAGTCACCATCACACTGGGGATGAAACTGGGGACTTCCAGAGCTAAAAGAGCTGCTACAGATTGAGCTAAAGAGACAATTCTCCCTGGGTGCAGCTATAACAGACTCCTAGAATCTGTGGATCGGGCACAGCTAGGGACCTATAATGCACCCTGACCACTGGGTTAGAATCATAGGATTGTAGAAATGTAGGTCTGGATGGAACCTTGAGAGGTCATCAAGTCCTGCCCCCTGTGTGAGGCAGGACCAAATAAACCTAGACCATTCTTGGCAGGTGTTTGTCCAACCTGGTCTTAAAAAACCTCCAATGACGGGGACTCCACAGCCTCCCTTGGAAGCCTGTTCTGCAGCTTCACTAGCCTTGTCGTTAGAAAGTTTTTCCTAATATCTAACCTAAATCTCCCTTGCTGCAGATAAAGCCCATTACTTCTTGTCCTACCCTCAGTGGACAAGGAGAACAACTGATCACCATCCCCTTGATAACAGCCCTTAACATAGGTGAAGACTGTTATTGGGTTCCCGCGCAGTCTTCTTTTCTCAAGACTAAACATGCTCAGTTTTTTAACCTTCCCTCATAGGTCAAGTTTTCTAAACCTTTGATCATTTCTGTTGCTCTCCTCTGGACTGTCTCCAATTTGTCCACATCATTCCTGAAGTGTGGTGCCCAAATTACACACAGTGCTCCAGCTGGGGCCTCGTCAGTGCCAAGTAAAGTGGGACAATTACCCCCCTTGCCTTACATACAATCCTTCTGTTAATACAGCCCAGAGTGATATCAGCCTCTTTTGCAGCTGCATGACATTGTTTTCTTATATTCAGTTTGTGCTCCAGATAACTCCTAGCTCCATTTCAGCAGTGCTACCACCTAACCCACGATTCCCCATTCTGCACTTGTGTGTTTGAGTTTTCCATCCTAGGTGTAGTACTTTGCACTTGTCTCTATTGAATTTCATCTTGTTGATTTCAGACCTATTGTCTGATTTGTCAAGGTCATTTTGAATTCTAATCCTCCAAAGTGCTTGCAACCCCTCCCAGCCTGATGTGATCCACAAATTTTATAAGCATATTCTCCACTCCATTATCCAAATCATCAGTGAAAACATTGAATAGATCCAGACCCAGGACTTATGCCTGTGGGATCCATGTTGACAGTGAAACATTTGAGTACATTCTTCCAACCCATTGTGCACCCACCCTTACAGTAAAGTCCTCTAGAGAAAATGTCACTAGTTTGCTTATGAGAATGTCATGTGGGACTGTGTCAAAAGCCTTATTAAAATTAAGATATAGCACATCTACTGCTTCCTCCTATCCATTAGGCCAGTAACTCTGCCAAAAAAGGAAATGAGGTTGGTTTGACATGATTTATTCTTGACAAATCCATGCTGGTTATTCCTTATACTCCTATTATCCTCTGGATGTTTACAAATTAATTGTTTTTGTTCCAGTATCTGACCAGGTATCGAAGTTCAACTGATAGGCCTATAATTCCCTGGGTCCTCTTTGTTCCTCCTTTTAAAGATAGGTACTATGTTTGTCCTTCTCCAATATTCTGGGGCATCATTCATACTCCATGAATTCCTAAAGATAATTGCTAACAGTTCCAAGATTATTGCAGCTAGTTCCTTAAGTCCGCTAGGGTGAATTTCTTCAGGCCCTGCCAACTTGAATACATCTAACTTATTTAAATATTCTTTAATCTGTTCTTTCCCTATGTTGGCTTGCATTCCTTCCCACTTCTTGTTAATATTCATTGTGCTGAGGTCTCCATTAATCTTTTCAGTGATGACTGAAGCAAAATAGGCATTAAACACCTCAGCTTTTTTGATGTCACCAAATGAAATTAAAAGGCAGCAGGTTTAAAACAAATAAAAGGAAGTTCTTCTTCACGCAGCGCACAGTCAACTTGTGGAACTCCTTGCCTGAGGAGGTTGTGAAGGCTAGGACTATAACAATGTTTAAAAGGGGACTGGATAAATTCATGGTGGTTAAGTCCATAAATGGCTATTAGCTAGGATGGGTAAGAATGGTGTCCCTAGCCTCTGTTCGTCAGAGGATGGAGATGGATGGCAGGAGAGAGATCACTTGATCATTGCCTGTTAGATTCACTCCCTCTGGGGCACCTGGCATTGGCCACTGTCGGTAGACAGACACTGGGCTAGATGGACCTTTGGTCTGACCCGGTACCGCCGTTCTTATGTTCTTATGTCATCAGTTATTTGCTCTCCTGTCCCATTAAGTAGAGAACCTCCACTTTCCTTTGTCTTTCTCTTGCTCCTTATGTATTAAAAGAACCTCTTCTTGCCTTTTACGCGCCTTAGTAAGTGTAACTCAGTTTATGGCTTAGCCTTTCTGATTTTGTCCCTATTTTGTGCTATTCTTTTATACTCCTGTTTAGCAATTAGTCTCTTTTCAGTTTTTCTAGGATTCTTTTTTGATTTTCAGATCATTCAAGAGCTCCCAATGGAGTCATATTAGCCTCTTACTTTTCTGCCTCTCTTTCCTTCGCATCGGGATAGTTTGCAGTCCTGCCTTTAACATTGATTGTCCCCTTGAGAAACTGCTAGCTCTTCTGAACCCCTTTATCCCTTAGATCAGGGATACTCAGTTCTCAGTGGTTCCGGAGCCAAATTAGTGATCAACATTCCCCAAAAGAGCCACAGTCGTGTGAACTCATTGTTTCACTTACTATTTTATAGTAAATGAAGACACATGAAAGAGCCACTTGCAGCTCCTGGCCCTCAGTCTGACTATCATTGCCTTAGATTTTCTTTCCATGCAACCTTGCCTACTAGTTCCCTGAGTTTGCTAAAGGCTTTTTTTTTTAGAAGTCTGTTGTCCTTATTCTGCTGCTCTCTCTCCAGATCCACAGCCAATTCTTCACTTTTGGTCAGAATCAAATCTACGATACCTGTTCCCCTAGCGACTTCTGTCACTTTCCAAAACAAAAAGTTGTCCCCAGTCCATTCCGAGGACTTACTGGCCATTTTATGTTTTGTCTCAAACATGTTACTGCAGGGATTGCAGCAAAGGTAACAAGGCCACCTGCAGATTGAGCTCACTCTTGCTAATAGCACTACTATTCTTCCTCAAGTGAATCAAGCTCTTCCCCTGGCAGTGGGAAGGAAGAGCTCTGCTGGGGCACAGTGTTTCCACTCCTCACCTAGCTCAGCCTGGACCTTTCATTGTCCTTGTCTCACTTCAAGATGGCAGGGCTAGCCGAGTAGGACACCATTTGGGAATAGGGCTCTTTTACTGCTTGTCTTTCTCATTAGGTCCATTAAATGCGGCCTCTATATCCACTAAGCCTGGGGCATTTCTGTAATCCATCTATCAGAATCCACAACATAATGTCTTTGCTGATACAGGGCATGAGAAATGGCTTCTTGAACCCTACTATCCTATGGTGCATTGAAGTCCACACTTTCCTGCAGTCCATTAACCAGTCATTATTTTTTGTTTGCAAACCTCTTAGAAAGCACTGACAACAAGCTAATTGGACTGGAGGGCTCAGGTCTTCCTTGTTTCCCTTGTTATGAACCCACATCAGCCGGCATGTATAATGCCAGGTTCATACATGGAATATGCAAGTGGCCTTCATCTGGCATGTTTCTTGGGTATATCCTTAATAAAGGAATCTTTTATATCCTCCAGGTGTAGTCCTGGACACTTTGCTAGGTCAGGGAGCCATTGTTCCATTGGGGAAGCTTAATGTTCTCAAAACATCTTGTGAGCTTCCTGTAGCAAGCCAGTTCCATGCTGTTTGTCTAGCAGAGCATTCGGAGTAATACCATATCCCCTTGGTGATTTGCTTCATCTTATGACTGGTCTTCATGGGCCATAGACCTTCTCTTTCTGGGCTGTCTTATGGTGGGGCAGTATCAGGTGCAGGCATCCAGGTTAAGGATGAGCAGACTGGTTTGGATGAAAGAAGAACTTTAAACTGAAGGTTATTTAAAAAAATGTGGATAACTTAAAAAAAACAAACGTTATTGATGCCACCCTAAGGGGAGGGGAGGCTGTTCCCAGCCATGTCTGGGAATGGAAGTGCCAAATACAGTGAGAGGATATTTCTCTAATAGAACTTTTCACATAATGTGTGCTTATTCCATGGAACTCATTGCCACAAGACAGTATGAAAGCCAAGAGCTTAGTAAAGGGATTAGACAGTTTTATGGATAATAGAGCCAATCAGGATTTTTTCAGTCCCCCACCCCCCGCCCCATGCATTGGAAAATGCTGATTCATCAAAAAATGAAGCTTTTTGTCATTTCCACAAAACTTTTCTTGGTCAGTGTGATGAGGTGTATACCCCCATACTGGCTCTGAAAGAGTTAACTGGCACTGGAGCACTCAATTAGGCCACCTGGCTGCACCTGGAAGGTAGACCAGGCCCAGTTAAAGGGGATGCCAGCTGGAGGAAAAGTTGGGTGCTTACTGTAAAGAGAGGAAGCCCAAAACAAGGGAGGGCTGAAGGGAGAGAGGGATGAACTCTGCAGTCCCTGGTCTGGCAGCAGAGTGTGGAGAAACTGAGAGGGTCAAGGAGGAACCTTGAGGAAGAGCTGGCCATGGGACATTCTCCCAAGTGGAGCAGTCTGGCAAGAGGACAGGAGAGACATGTAGCAGCCACCAGGGTAGAGCAAACTCTGGTGATGAGGGGAAGGATCTGTGCCTCCAGCGCAGCACCCTGAGGAACGGAGCAAAGAGGAAGCTTAAGGAGGATGAAAGTTCAAGCCCAAGGAGGTTAGAAGTGGTTGAAGTTTATGTTTTCAGGTGGGGTTTGTTGGAGGACTCCAGCGGGAGCCTGTGCCCTTTAAGAAGGGTGAATCTTGAGCAGCTGTGGAGCCTGGGAAGATGGAGAGGTCATGAAACCCTGAGGCCAAATAGGGTAAGGACAATGTGGTCATGGGATCCTTCGCTGGTGAGGACTCTGTTACCCCCAAAATGAGGGGGGGGGGATTATAAGTGACCTGGTTGGAGGGCAAAGTTGTGAGAAGAGGCAGACCACTGCAGGGCCATAGCAGCTGTCCAGAGGAGGAGGAGGAGAGACTGCTATGCCGTGCCTAGCCACCACAAGGCAGTGCACCAGCGAGTCCACTCTTCTACAGGACGGATTCTCAGGTCCAGGGTAGAATTTCTGTTCAGAGAGACGCACTCATCTGGCACATGGGTGTCCCAGCTTCAAGCCCTACTGTGCACCTGATTTGGTGCAGGGACTTGAAAGTGGGTCTCCCACATCCTCACTGAATGCCCCGGCTACTGGCTATTCTGGTTTCTCTCTGGTTTTTCATTAAAAATGTCTTCAAGGTCTTGGTTTCCTCCCGCTGTGGAACAAAACCTCGCAATTCTTTTGTTTTCTGGCTAGCCCATCCGGATAATGAGAATAGCCAGTAGGTTTCTAGAAGAGCTTTGGAAGGGCTAGAAACTCTCCTTGCTTCACAACTTAACCCCCCCAACCCTGGTAAATACTGAGAGTCAGGAGGAAACTTTCCCTGGAGGCAGGTTATCCCATAACGGCCCACTGGAGGGTACCTTCCTCTGATGCATGTGGTGGTGACTGCTGCTGGAAACAATGTACTGAACTAGACGGACCTCAGGTCAGATCCAGTCTGGCAATTCCTATGAGCCTATATTTCTGGCCGAGCCAGGAACAACCATAAGGATACTTGCCTATTCTTTTTATTGCTGCTGTTGTATTTATTAATCATCATAAATATAATCTATTGAGCCCTGATGGAGGGGGTGTCTCTGTGTAAAACAGAGTGAAAAGCCAGGGCCCTGCACCATGGGACTTGGCGACAGCCACAAAGTACCCAGATGGCTCCAGATTTGTCACAAGCGAAAACAAACACTGCAGTAGAAACCTGTGATACAAGTGATACATTGGATGTGTGTACCCCATTGCCTGCCTTGGCTGGGCTGTGAGTGTCTCCTCCAGCTTGGAACATTCCCATGCGCCTTTCCCTGCTAATGATCATTTCTCTTGTGCTTATACAGACCGCGATTCGCATCCCTGCTCAGGCCAGGATCTAGCTGGCTAGGCCTTTGCCAGTTCCCTGTTTGCATCGCTTTTGACTAGCAGGGCCTCATGTGCCCATTGCTAGCAGCCGGGGCCGTCTTTAGAAACCTGGAGGCTTTGCAGGAGCTGCACTGAAATTGCCACTATGACGAATTTTCCCTGAGTAGCTCTCAGAGCCCAGACGCCCCATGTAAAACGCTGTGGTGCTAACGTGACACTGAACTCAGATTTATTACTCCTCCAGGCCTTTCCTTCCTGGGAATGGCATTCAGATCCCACCCCTCCCCCGTCGCTGTAACAAAAACACCCGCAAATGCTCACAAATCTTCAATGGGGTGGACTAGAGCCAGGAAGGGGGTCCTGGTGCCAATTTATTTACTTCTGTATGGTGGGTGGGTTTGTGGCCACTCCACAGTCCCACACTGAGCTGGGCATAATGGGCTGTGTTCTAATGGCTAGGGCAGGAAATACATTCCCTGTCTTCGCAGCTACCACCCTCCTCCGCCTTTTACCCCGTCTGGCTTGAGAAAGGGTTGAGCTTTAGGGTGGGCCTGGTTGTGCGTGGAATGCAGAGACGGCAGCGCTGAAAGAGGATCTCCAGCCTTAACCGGACAGCAAGTGATTTACCCAGTGCTTCTAGCACATGAGGCAGCCTGGAGACCTGAGCATGGGACAGCATGGACCAGGTTAGCGCCTTCAGAACATGTGTCGGGTAAAATAATGTGCTCTACTGTAGCCCCTTTCTCCAGAGGATCTCAAAGCACTTTACAAACATTAATGTAGTCATCTTCCCTACCTGCCCTTCAAGCGACGTTGGCTTTATTATCCCCATTTTACTGATGGAGAAACTGAGGCACAGAGCATTTAAGTGACTTGCCCAAGGCCACAGAGTGAGACAGCGAGAAAAGGATTATGCAGTAATCTTCCCTAGAGAAATGTGCCTGATGTCCTTCAGGAACGACCAGGGTTATGAACACATATCATGGATGGGATAGGCCACTCGTGCGTAACACAAGCTTTAGATTGCATTGCATCATCATCTATGGTCTCCCTAGCCAGCGCAGATGTATAACACGCCGTAATCATTGTCAGCTGCCATGGCTTGAAGTTATATATGTGAGATAAGTTGTGTCATTCACCTTTGGGGGTCTCACCAGCACCGGATCTCTTATCACCTACCTTCTGCCCAGATATGCATCTCCACCAAGATTCTCGTGATCCAGACATCTGATCTGCTGGTGGCACAAAGGGGCCGTGTTCTCCATGGCCCCGGTGCTGGCTCCTGATCTCATCTGGATCCATGTCAGCATTGCTATGGTAAAGCCCCTGCAAAGAGAGCCCCCCACCCAGTAAAAGGAGGTTCTGCAGCCTGGAGAGTCTCCACTCTGAAGGACACAACACATCCTTGTGCTGCCTAAGCGTCTGAGGGGTTCGCCTATGGGGTGGGGTTGGGTCTACATGCATCTTCCCTTGACCCCTCCCTCTCTGGCCCGTGCCCCACCTCTCCCCCATCCCTCTGTGAGGCCTAGGAATGCGGAATGGGGGGCAGATGCTGCTGATTGCTTCTCCCTCTCCTTTATAGTGCAGATCTCAGGACGATGATGCTGGCCCACAAATATACGGCCTTAGAATGTGTGCTGTGTAGGTCCAGCTCAGATGATTCAGCCCAGGAGGAGGGGAAAGGCGACTGTTACAGGGTGGCCTGTTCCCTCTAAGAACAGTGGGGGCGTAGGACCAGCCAGCCTTGTTCCAAGGCGAGGGCCCTTTTAAGGACAGATGTCCAGAAAGCATCAGTAGAACCCCGGAGTCCAGGCTGCAGTCAGGCGACTACCCTGCGGAGCATGAGAAAGCCCTGCCCTGCAAAGGCTCAGCCAGGGGCAATGGGCAGGGATGGGGGCTGGTAGCACAGACCCCTGCTGGGCCTGGGGGAGCCTGTCAGACGCAAAGCACCCCCCAAGGCAGGAGAGCTGTGTTCAACCCTGCTCCCAGGGAGGCACAGGCTCCATAATGGGAAGCCCCTGGAAGTTGCTGGGCTGAGAGGATATGCCAGGAGTGACCCCTTCCCCATCACTAAAGGGAGACAACAATCCTTTTTTTTCCTACCTGTAACCCATGCCTGCTTGGTGTGACACTCTGTCCCCCCTCTAGTGGCAGCTAGACCAGGTAGAACTTCATGAGCCTGCTACAGACTTGGTTACGAAAGATGCATCTTTGAACTCATGCAGTAGCAGCTCATGCCTTCAGCTCCAGAGGTCCCAGGTTTGATCCCAGCTGATGATGACCGGAGTCTGTCGGCGTTACACGCCATTTGTCTGTTTTTTCTGTGTAGTTTGTAAAATCTTTGAGGTAATAGCTGCTGCTGGCTATGTGGTGGACAGCGCCTGGCACATTGGGGTCCCCATGTCAGTCGGCACCTAGTCTGAAGCAGGACCAGGAACAACATTTGTTGTCCTGATACAAACAATTAGTGTCTAGAGTAGCATTCAAACTTATGCTAGTTAACCCCATTAGCTAGAGTTTAAAACACAACCAAATCCTCTAACATAGAGAGATCTTGTGTTCATACCATGCCTAGCAAACAGGGTTCTCATCTCAGTTCAGTCACTTAGTCACATGCATAAGACAAATAAGGAGACATAATAACTATAACCTCAAAGGCCAAAAGTATTTTAAAAAGAACACTGCAGCACAACAATCACTGACATTTCCTCACTAAAACTGGTTACAAAAATTCTGTTACTTTTTTGGAAGGAGGAGGGTGAAAAATGTGTTTTTGACAAACCAGTATTTTTATGCAAAAGTATCCATTTTCGTCAAAAAATGAGTTTTTTCTGGAAAAAAACCCAAACTTGAAAACGAAAATGGACAATTTTTGGTTCATCAACTGAAGACCTTCTTGGGTTTTGACAACCAAAACCAGAAAATGTTTAGGTTTCTGAAAACTTATTTAAAAATAGTTTGGAGATTTTTTGTGCTTTGATGCAAACCAAAGAATTCTGTAAAAAATGCCTATGAAAAGTTTTCACTTCCTTCAAAATAATACACCCTTCCTGACCAACTCTACTCATTCCCCAGTAAGAATTACGCAACATCAATGGAAGGAAAGGTTTAGTTAGTGGCAGTTCAAAACCTGCACCTTTTAACTGAACCCCTTTCATATCGAGGCGTCTGCTGTAATGGGAGCTTGATCTGAACTACTCTGCCCAGTTTTTGCAAAACAAAAGCCACCAGGACAAGTATTTACACATCCAAACCCAGGCCTGTTTACACCCATCAGTACTTTGAACATAAAGATCCCCCAGCATTCAAAAAAGATCTATTGGAATTGGAAAAGGTTCAGAAAAGGGCAACAAAAATGATTAGGGGTATAGAATGGCTTCCGTATGAGGAGAGATTAATAAGACTGGGACTTTTCAACATGGAAAAGAGACGACTAAGGGATGATATGATCGAGGTCTATAAAATGTAGATGATTAAGCACTGGAATAAATTGCCTAGGGAGGTTGTGGAATCTCCATCATTGGGGATTTTTAAGAGCAGGTTAGACAAATACCTGTCAGGGATGGTCTAGATAATATTTAGTCCTTCCTTGAGTGCAGGGGACTGGACTAGATGACCTATCAAGGTCCTTTCCAGTTCTATGATTCTGTGAAAATCATGATTGGTGTGGAGAAAGTAAATAAGGAAGTGTTATTTACTCCTTCTCAAACACAAGAACTAAGGGCCAACAAATGAAATTAATAGGCAGCAGGTTTAAAACAAACAAAAGGAAATATTTCTTCACACAACGTACTGTCAACCTGTGGAACTCATTGCCAGAGGATGTTGTGAAGGCCAAAACTATAATAGGGTTCAAAAAAGAACTAGATAAGTTCATAGAAGATAGGTCCATCAATGGCTATTAGCCAGGATGGGCAGGGATGGTGTCCCCAGCCTCTGTTTGCCAGAAGCTGGGAATGGGCGACAGGGGATGGATCACTTGATGGTTACCTGTTCTGTTCATTCCCTCTGGGGCACCTGGCACTGGCCACTATTGGAATACAGGATACTGGGCTAGATGGACCTTTGGTCTGACCCAGTAAAACGGGAGCCTAAGATATGTCTCTGTAAACATGAGGACAGGACAACATACATAAAGAAAAACCTAAATATAACCCGCCATAAACCTAATGACAACTCTCAAAATCAAGCCGTTTGCAATATACAAAGGCAGCCCCAGGTATAACCTAACATACGTGCAATGACACCTCAATACACATACAAATGCTGTGAACTAGAAACCAGCAGACATGCTGCTGAGAGACATACTGCATCAGGGTGACTTCAGATTTTTTAAACTCCTCTTTTCTGAGCAGATTAATTAATTAAACGTGCAACGAGAAGAGATTCTCTTCAGCACCATTGAATGATGCTCTCATAAAGACTCGAGAGCTAATCTGTCAAGCCCAAATCACTTTGCTGCTCTGTATTTCCCCTGTGAGCTGGTTGCTAATTCCATTGAATTTATGAAAGAAAGTCAAATTCAGAGGTCCCCACTATTTTGTGTACGAATCTTTTGCACACACATTCTCCTACAGGGGGACACACTCACACACACCAGGTGCACACATGCCTATAAATTCACAGTCGACTCGCACACACAAATGCCATGATCCCGCATATCCTGCACGTAGAGACACAGTCCCACCTGCACACCCAAACACAGACATGTACACTCATACGTGCGCCTGTGCACACAGACGTGCCCAGGTGCTGACAGTCATACAAATTGACCTACACATTCACACACAGACAAACAACACACATTCACACACAGCAGTCTGGGGCCTGATTCTTCTCTGGATTTGCATCAGTGAAAGCAACACCACAGAAGTGGGTGACGTTAATACAATGGCACCGTCGTTCTTTACACAGCATGGTGTATAGGTCAAAGTGTTCTTTGTTGGCTAGTGAGTCTGATGCACTAGCAATGCTCAGAAACCGAGTAGCAGATTCTTTCCTCGTCTGAGACCAGTCATCACAAAGCTTGATCCAGTCCGCCTCACAATGCCTCGCTCCTTCTACAAGCTGACTCTGCCAACCGGAGCTGCATTCTGCACTCCTTTCCCAAGCATCCACAGAGATGCCAAAAGATGCTAAATCATTTTTGCAAGCATCCTGAAGTCTTCACAGTGGTCTGCCTCTCTTTCTAGACCCTTCAATACCTTCAAAGTACAGCACATTCTTCGAGAGCCTGTAATCCAGCATTCGTGTGACACGTCCAAGCCACTTGAGTCTTTTCTTACTAATCAACATTCCCATGAATGACATACTAGCACGATTTAACACTTCCACATTTGTCACCCAGTCTTGCCATCTTATTCAAAGAATTTTATGCAAGCATCTGATACGAAAACTTTTTAGTCTTTTGGTATGTTTCTGAGCCCTACAGAAGAGTGGATAAAAGTTGCACTGGGTTAAGTCCAGTGAAAGTGGAGATTTGGGGCCAGTGGGTATCCCCATAAGCAAATCTTCTGCAATATTGGCACGGATACTAACTGGCAACTTTGCGATAGCAGAGTCAGCAGAAAAGTTCAAACTAAGTTCAAAGTTTGTTGGAATTCTTTTTTCCCCATGGAAAATTTCAGCTTTTGATTAAAAAAAAATTGTTTGGTGAAAACTGAACACTGTGAGGTTTTTGGAAAAAAAATCTTTCTGGTTTTCAGATGGTTTTGTTGTGTTGGTTTTGGACAGATTTCTCCATGGAAAGCAAACTTT
Organism: Mauremys mutica; assembly: GCF_020497125.1. Taxonomy (NCBI): domain Eukaryota; kingdom Metazoa; phylum Chordata; order Testudines; family Geoemydidae; genus Mauremys; species Mauremys mutica. The sequence goes on along the minus strand of NC_059073.1, from coordinate 1,248,957 downwards.
TTCCACACACACAAAAATAATTGAATCCAAACTCCAATTTTCTGACAGAAATGTTTTGATTATCCCTAATTGATCCTCCCGAAGAGACTGAAAGTGTTTGGTCCCGAACCAATGGTAAGGACTTGAAATTATAGAAACCATAGATTCATAGAATTTAAGGCCAGAATTCTATGCTGTGGAAGTTCTCAGACCATGGTCATCACCTTGGTAACTGAACACTTTCCAGCAGGGCCGAAAGCAACATGACGCCACGTATCTGTCACATATTGTGTGTGCTCTCACCAGAGGGAGAAAAGCGTGCAGCGGAGTGTCCTGTTTTTTTCGGTGTGTGTTTTTGATGTTTTTTAATAAACATACCTGTTGTTATATGTTTTAGAGAAGGCTGGATCAAAAAAATGTGCCTTGCACTTGGAGCGAAAAGTGGGGAGGTTTGAGATGGTCCTTAGCACCTGGGGGAGTTTGTTCCACAAGTTTGGACCGCCCTACGGAGAATGTTCTGGCTCCCGAACAGCCAAGCTTTGCTCCTATTGCTGAGAGTTCCATCGGGGTGGAGGAGTGTAGCGGTGGATCATGGTCTTTGTCCCAGAGCTTTAAATGATGTCCTAGATATCCTGGACTCTGACTGATGCCTTTCAACACTGCACTGAAGGAGTAGGCCTGAAGTACAGAACCGATGGGAAACTATTCAATCTGAGGCGACTGCGTGCCATCACCAAGGTGAAGGAAACTGTACTTCGAGACTTTCTCTTTGCCGATGATTGTGCTCTGAATGCTAGTACAGAGCCAGAAATGCAAGCCAGTATGGACAAGTTTTCATCTGCATGCAACAGCTTCGGCCTCACCATTAACATCAAGAAGACTGAGGTCATGCACCAGCCAGCTCCCCACACTCTGTACTCAGAACCATCCACCACTGTAAATGGACAGAGACTTCAGGCAGTGGACCACTTCACGTACCTGGGCAGTACCCTTTCTCGAGCAGTGTCAATCGATGAAGAAGTAAAGTGTAGAATTGCTAAAGCCAGCTCTGCATTTCGCCGATTGCGCTCCGACGTCTGGGAACGTCGAGGGATCAGCCTACCAATGAGGCTGAAGGTCTACCGAGCAGTGGTGCTTCCAACTCTGCTGTACACCTGCGAGACGTGGACTATCGGAGTCATGCACGAAGGCTCAATCACTTCCACACTTCCTGTCTGTGAAAGCTTCTAAAAATCAGATGGCAGGACAAAGTGCCCGATACTGAAGTCCTTATCAGAGCCAGTCTGCCGTCAGTTCACACACTGCTGATGAGAGCCCAGACCAGATGGGCTGGACATGTCGTGAGAATGTCAGACGAGCGCATTCCTAAACAGCTCTTCTACGGAGAACTCGCCCAGGGAAAGCGCTCCCATGGAGGACAAAAGAAGCGGTTCAAGGACACGCTGAAGACCTCTCTGAAGTCCTTTGAGATTAACACCGCCACATGGGAAACCCTCGCACTGAACCGTCCAGCATGGCGCAGCCTCATTCACACAGGCAGTAATACCGCTGAGGCGAGGCGTACTGCTGAGGCTGAAAGAAAGCGTGAGCTGCGCAAGTCCAGAGCTGCCCGCACATCATCGACAGTGCCATCACATGTCTGCCCAACATGTGACAGGACGTTCCATGCCCGAATCGGACTGATCAGTCATCTTCGGACGCACAGAGTCCAGTCATCGAAAGAATGAATTGTTGAGGTCGTCATCGACAACGATGGACCAACATCATCATCAGATATCCTGGGCATAGGCCATAGAGGACTTTGATGATAAGGAACAAGGCCTTATCTTGATGATAAGGATCAAGGCCTTATCTTCAAAGGGAACCTCTAGTCTGACCTCCTGTACATTACAGGCCGTGGAATTCACCCAGATACCCGTGCACTGAGTCCAGTGGCTTGTGTTTGGATAAAGCATATCTTCCAGAGAGGCACATATGCCCTTTGACCAAGTTCAGACCTGGGTCTCTACAGTGGACCAAACCACACTCCCCATGCTGAATGTTCTGCGCTTTGGAGAAGCTCGGATCCTGCTCTGCTTCCAACTTTGTGTCTTGGGCTCATTTCTGATGCAATCTAGTAAGAGGAGGAAAATGAAACCTCTGCCAGAATGAGTGCAGGGGTACGTCTGGCTGGAATTTCCACCTCCTGGCTTCCCTGAATGGAGCAGCAATGCAGCTTGACAACAATACGTTATTTCCTCGGCTGCCCATGTGTTTCGGCCCTGAAATGAGTTCAGTCAAACGTTGTTGTCAAGCTGGTGGCATCCGTAATAAGCTGTGATAAACTGCACGGGACTGAAAGCTGGGCTGAGCTGAAGCTGATGACCATCATGCAAAAGAATAAACGGACACAAATCAGATTTATAACAGAATTATAACATTGAAAAACCAGTCGGAGAACACTTCAACCTCCCTGGTCACTCTATTACAGACCTAAAAGTCGCAATTCTCCAACAAAAAAACTTCAGAAACAGACTCCAACGAGACACTGCTGAACTGGAATTAATTTGCAAACTGGACACCATTAAATTAGGCTTGAATAAGGACTGGGAGTGGATGGGTCATTACACAAAGTAAAAACTATTTCCCCGTGCTAACTTTCCCCCTACTGTTACTCACACTTCCTTGTCAACTGTTTGGAATGGGCCATCCTGATTATCACTACAAAAGTTTTTTTTTCTCCTGCTGATAATAGCCCCCCTTAATTGATTAGTCTCGTTAGAGCTGGTATGGCAACACCCATTGTTTCATGTTCTCTGTATATATATATCTTCCTACTGTATTTTCCACTGCATGCATCCGATGAAGTGGGCTGTAGCCCATGAAAGCTTATGCCCAAATGAATGTGTTAGGCTCTAAGGTGCCACAAGGACTCCTCGTTCTTTCTGCATCACGTCTCTGTGTTTGACATGCTTCTCTCACCACCACCGTGGGAACTTGCCAGCTCTCTTCACACCGTGCTGAGCAGCCCCTCCGCAGGGAAGATGGGGGCCCTTGTCTGCAAAGGCCTATATCAAGTCCGCACACAGTGGCTGCCATTTTAGCACCTGGCATGGAGCTGTATCCTCACTTGCTGGTTCAGACTATGAATCAGCGGAGCAGCAGTGAGGCTGGGAAATAAACCTGTCAGCGAGAGGCCATAGCTCTTCCGGAGGTGCCTGGACCCCTGTAGCAAATTACCATCACCGGAACTGCTGAGTCACACTGGCCCTTTCAAGAGACACCGGGTGAGAAGTAGCCAGTAGTAATATCCTGCCGATGACACAGACAGAGAGCTGCATACTGTTCACAGGGGGGAGCACTGAGCTACACACAGTTTAATCGGCGCACTAGAGACTCTCATTGTTATCAGGAACAAGGGAAATAAATAGAGATGAGTCGGTAAAACTTTCCCTCAACAATTTTTGAGATCTTGGAAAAGAATTCCTGTCCTGAATTGGGATGAAAAGTCAAAATTTCAAACACTTTTGCAAACCAAAAATCTGGGGCAGGGGGATTGGGTCAGGTCAACTGAAACTTTTCCTTTCCAAATTTACATTTCAAAATTATTGATTTTTGACCATTTCCATTTTGTAAAAAAAAGTATCAGCAGCTTAAAGTTCCAAACAAAAGGTCATTTTGACCTGGAAAACCAGAAGTTTTCCTTTAGAGACCATAGAAACACAACATTTTGACAATTTCAAAACTTTTAGAAGTTGAAAAATTCATCAAAATCGACCCTTTTCAGCGAACCATTTCAGTTCCGACAAACTGGTATTTTCCAATAAAATAATATTTCAGCAGAGAATTCCCATCCTGATCTAGAAGTAACCCTGCCACATAGGGACTGGCTACCACCATTGCTCTTACTGCAGGGGCTCTGAAAACTGGCTGCAAGCACTTTCCCTGACTCCTCTCGCTCTGAAGTCCAGGGGACGTTAATTAAGCCGGGGCGTCAATGCTTTCGTAAGTGGGGAACCTGAATTTGTCTGGCTTCAACTTCCAGTTCTTGGATTTTGCTGTGCCTTTGTCTGCTAAATGAAAGGGCCCGCCCTAGCAGAAATCTTTTCCCCATGTAGGTATTTGCATTCTGTGATCAGATCACCCCTTAACCTTCCTCTTTGATTAAACTCAACTGACTGAACTTGCTACGTCTCTCATTGGAAGGTACATTTTCCCAACCTAAACTTTTCTTGTAGCTCTTCTTTGAATGTCTCCTAATCTTTATCCTTTTAGAAGTGTGGGCATCAGAACGGGACACAGCTATTCCCGCAGAGGTCTCACCAGTGCTGCATACAGGGGTATTACAAGCTATCTTCTTTTACTCTAAAGTCTCCTGTTTTTACACCCACGGATCATTTTAGCTCTTTTTAGGGATAGCAACACACTGGGTGTTCAGCAGGTTCTGAGTGCCAAGGACTGATTTGCAGTCCCATGCTCCATCTGATATACCAGGTCAGGAGGGTGCTGCATGTCTGTCTATGTGTAAATAGATAGAAATGAAGTCAGGTGCCAGAAGATGATGCTCCAGAATCCATGGCATAGTTCCTGACGTGTGTAAACTAATGACACTTGTGTGTACAGTCTGAATGGCTCTCTTTGTGCAGCTCATTATACCAGTTCTTAACAGATGTTTCCTCCCCATCTTGTAACCGCCCTGAAGAAACTCATCGATCTGAGAGCTATTTGTGCGAGCTTGTATAGACCCACACAGAGGGGCATCCAGAGAGCCTAGTACTGTACAGTGGTGCAGGATGAAATAGCAGAGGACAAGCCATTTAAAAAGACTCATCAAGACTGGGACTGATTCTCCTTCTGGCTCCTGATGAGGATTTGAAAAATCTCTGCTTGTTAATAAAGAGAAGTAACTTTGAAATGTCATTTATGCCCATCATCATTAAAGAGCCTCTCTCTCCTGCCAAAACCATTATACAATATCAGTGTGAAGTGTCTGGAAACCACGTCAGAGGAGAAAACTCTCTATGAAACGGGAGAGTGAGGAGCAGATTTCCAGGCAGAAAGACTATTCATAATAAGTCTAATAACTAAAGTGGTTACAGACAGAGAAAATAATGAAGGAGCTATTGGAAGTGGGTGGAAGATTAACAGGTAAAATGAAACATCGACCTAACTTTATTACACCAGAGCATCAAGCTTATTAGAAATACTGTGTTTTCCACAACAACATTTTGCAATCATGTTTGTCCCCACTGCTTTCCTGGGGCCTAGTACAGTTTGCTTAGACCTTTAATAACTTCACTTCATGTCCTAAAAGTGTTTTGTAGTGTTGCTGTGTGCTGTGATCCTCCCCAGAGCTGGTTGCATTCCAGTGCAGGGTGACAAAATTCCTGGTTCATTTAAGATAAACATTGATTGATGTATGCAAGGCATGCACTTTTTCTTACCCTTTTTCCTACCCTCATTTTCATTCTGAGTATTTTTACTTATTTAAGTAACACAGTAGCCAATCTGGAAAGATTCCAGCAACAGTCTTGTTGAAATCTTTGGAAACAGTGAAGGGCAAGGAAAGGAAAAGGAAGACCTAATTAATAACAAGTGTGACATGAATAAAATAGCGATTTGGAAAGCAACACTGTTTGAGGTTATTCAGAGCCAGGGGTTCGATTCAAGCCCTTATTATGATGAGACACTTGCAAAATCTGGTCCAAATTTCAAAGCCCCATATGGAGTGTTAGATTCAGCTGCCTGTCTCTTAGAGGAGGTATTAATACGGCCCTCATTACTATAGTATCTCAGCATCTCATACTTTAGAGTACTTAGCCTCACCACACCCCTGTGAGGTAGGGAAGTGCTATTATCCTCAGTGAACAGATGTGGAAACTGAGGCACAGAGTGGCTAAGGGATTTGCTGAAGGTCACACAGGAAGTCTGTAGCTCAGCAGGATGTTGAATCTAGGTGTCTCATTCTAAGGCTAGCCCTATTGTGATAATTGGGCTGGCAAATTTACCCTAATTGGGAGCTCAGTTGTAAAAAATTACATAAAAGTTTACAAGATGAGACAGTAACCTAGAATAGCAATTTTGTAATGGAAAACAGGCCCATCTGTTCTCAATACAGGTGCAAGAAAGCCAGACAGACTAAATTAGTCCAAACAAAAAGCCGAAGTTGATATGATTCCAGGGTTATGCTGAAATCTTGCTTGGTTAAAACAAAAGTTGTAGAACTGGAAATTAATGAACCAAAATTGCTATGTCGGATATTATGCCTAATTGGTGGACAGGTTAATGAGGGGATGGGCTATTCTGCCCACCATTCCCTTTGGGAGTGCTTAAAGAAAGGCCAGAGAGAGGGACCCAGATAACATCACCCTCCCTAGCAAGTCCACCTGGATCCCAGCCACCACCTAAAATGAAACAGGATTAGACTTTAACAACAGCAGCAACAAACAACAGCTCCAATTTACCTCAACTCACTTCTTCTCTTCTCCCCAAAAGAACAGTCGCCATCCTTGGGACCATCTAAGAATCATAGAATCATAGAATCTCAGAGTTGGAAGGGACCTCAGGAGGTCATCTAGTCCAACCCCCTGCTCAAAGCAGGATCAAACCCAACTAAATCATCCCAGCCAGGGCTTTGTCAAGCCTGACCTTAAAAACCTCTAAGGAAGGAGATTCCACCACCTCCCTAGGTAACCCATTCCAGTTCTTCACCACCCTAATAGTGAAAAAGTTTTTCCTAATATCCAAACTAAACCTCCCCCTCTGCAACTTGAGACCATTACTCCTTGTTCTGTCATCTTCTACCACTGAGAACAGTCTAGATCCATCCTCTTTGGAACCCCCTTTCAGGTAGTTGAAAGCAGCTATCAAATCCCCCCTCATTCTTCTCTTCTGCAGGCTAAACAATCTCAGTTCCCTTAGCTTCTCCTCATAAGTCATGTGCTCCAGCCCTCTAATCATTTTTGTTGCCCTCCGCTGGACTCTCTCCAATTTATCCACATCCTTCTTGTAGTATGGGGCCCAAAATTGGACACAGTACTCTAAATGAGGCCTCACCAGTGCTGAATAGAGGGGAATGATCACATCCCTCGATCTGCTGGAAATGCCCCTACTTATACAACCCAAAATGCCATTAGCCTTCTTGGCAACAAGGGCACACTGTTGACTCATATTCAGCTTTTCATCCACCGTAACCCCTAGGTCCTTTTCTGCAGAACTGCTGCCCAGCCATTCGGTCCCTAGTCTGTAGCAGTGCATGGGATTCTTCCGTCCTAAGTGCAGGACTCTGCACTTGTCCTTGTTGAACCTCATCATATTTCTTTTGGCCCAATCCTCTAATTTGTCTAGGTCCCTCTGTATCCTATCCCTACCCTCCAGCGTATCAACCACTCCTCCCAGTTTAGTGTCATCTGCAAACTTGCTAAGGGTGCGGTCCACACCATCCTCCAGATAGTTAATGAGGATATTGAACAAAACCGGCCCCAGCACCGAGACTGCCAGATACGGGGATGTTTCTTTCGAAAACTCTCTCTAGCTAAAGGTAACGGGAACAAGAGACATTGCTAAAATGAAAGCCTGACCTGATGCTTTACATTTCAAATGCTTTAACTGTGTTCCCTTCTTTTATTAAAGATACAGCAAAGGTTAAAAGGATTTTTAATAGTGTTTGCCATGGAGCTAAGCAGGCTGAGTCTCTGTATACCAAACCCCAGACCTTGTTTAATGCTTTTTAATGTCAGACAGTAGCTGGGTTATGTTAACACCTTTGGCCCATGTCTTACATCTAAATTAATACAACAACACCCTAACCACTAGACCATCCTTCCTCCCTGAACCCACTGACATGCATCCGACGAAGTGGGTATTCACCCACGAAAGCTCATGCTCCAAAATGTCTGTTAGTCTATAAGGTGCCACAGGATTCTTTGCTGCTTTTCCAGATCCAGACTAACACGGCTACCCCTCTGATACCTGAACCCACTGGTGCTCTGACACTGTACAGGAGCAGAGGCTGTGAGATCCAGGCACAGATCCAGTTAAAGGTGTGTGAATCTGTTGCACTTTTTCATGCACAGAGATGGAGTCATCATTAGAACCCAGAGCAACAGTTCACTTTCAACATGGCACAGTACATGGGAGAGCAAGCCAGGCAGAGAGAATCATAGAAGATCAGGGTTGGAAGAGAGCTCAGGAGGTATCTAGTCAAAGCAGGATCACACCTATAGAGGCACGACAGAGCCAAAATAGACTATAAATCTTTGGCTCTTCATGTCTATACTGCTACCGACTGGCATCTATTCATCAATAAATGGTTAATGCCTCATTCCTGTGATGGTGGCAATGACTTTGTCCATTGTCAGCAAGATCTCTACTGAGCCCTTTATTCTCACGCTCCAGGGTGCTAACGTGTCCAGGTATTTGTAATTACACTTTTGGCACGTAACAATAAGTTGGCTAGTTGGCCACAGATGCTTCTGGAATATTCCCTCGGAGGGAACCAGACAGACAGGTTCCGAAGGTGGAGAGCCACCAGCGTACAGGAAGTTCCTCTGCCCCTACTGGCTGCACCTTGGCACTTTTCTACTCTGGGAATGAACGGACGCGCCCGTTATAGTATCGCTAAACATGGTGACCATTTTCCACAAAACCAGGCACCAGCAAGCAGATGGGGAGTCCCTGTTTACTGAAGTGTGATTCACCGGCATATTTCCTAGACCAGGGGCGGGCAAACTTTTTGGCCTCAGGGCTGCATCGGGTTTCGTAAATTGTATGGAGGGCTGGTTACGGGAGGGGGTCGTGGCCCGGCCCCCACCTCCTATCTGCCCCCCTGGGACTCCAGCCCCATCCAACCCCCCCATTCCCTGATGGCCCCCTGGGACCGCTGCCCCATCCACACACCCCGCTCCCTGTGCCCATGCCCGCCCCAGACCTGCGCCACCCCATCCAACCCCTCCTCTCATTCCTGATGGCCCCCACTGGGACCCTCCCCATCCAACCACCCCTTCTCCCTTTCCCCTGACTGCCCCCAGAACCCCTGCCCCTGACTGCCCCCTGCCGCCCCATCCAACCCCCCTCCTTCCTGACTGCCCTCCTGGACCCCTGCCCCCATTCAATCCCCTGTTCCCCCCCCCGACCGGCCCGACCCCTATGCACACCCCCGCCCCCTGACCACCCCCCCTAACTCCCTTGCTCCCTGCCTCCTTACCACACTGCCCGGAGCACCGGTAGCTGGCAGCACTACAGCCGCGCCACCTGGCTGGAGCCTGGCCACGCTGCTGCCGCCACCACGCAGCACAGAGACGGGGTCAGGCCGGGGTCTGCAGCTGCGCTGCCCCGGGAGCTCACAGCCCTGCCGCCCAGAGCATTGCGCTGGCAGTGGGGCGAGCTGAGGCCGTGGGGGAGGGAGAATGGCGGGGGAGGGCCTGGGAGAGCCTCCCAGGCCAGGAGCTCGGGGGCCGAGCAGGACGGTCCCGCGGGCCGGATGTGGCCCGTGGGCCGTAGTTTGCCCACCCCCGTCCTATACTGACTATTTTTAATTCAGGCTACTCTGCCTCAATCCAGGATGCAGAAAAGGGGTTAGAGCAAATGAAATACTGTAGACCAGCATGCACAGGGCCAATAACAGGGACTCAGGAATTGCTTGTCTGCAAGCAGTCTCCACTTTGGGATATATATTTTTGGTGCATTTGTGTGTGCGGCTAGTAAATCCAGCATCTGCCTGCACTGTTGCTGGATTCAACCCGCCCCAACCTGCAGCAATTAGCACTGTCATGTGCAAAAGAACATCTGTGCCTTCCACACAGGTCCGATATATGGTGACCAGACAGCAAGTGTGAAAAATCAGGAGGGGAGTGGGGGATAATAGGCATCTATATAAGAAAAAGCCCCAAATATCGGGACTGTCCCTATAAAATCGGGACATCTGGTCACCCTAGTCTGCTAGGAACTGCAGTCTGGCAACTGCATGTGCAGTAATGCTGCACCAAAGAGGTGTGTACATGTACAAATTTCACACACCGAAGTGGAGGCTAGAGTGAGGTTGCTGAAAATTAACCTCCTGAGGCCCAGCTGCCTTGATCTTTAGGAAGGACCTAAATCCTTGGCATTGTTACTCTGCTGCACAAAAAAGGAGAGAAAGAAAGAAATTGGAGTAAAAATCTGCAAGTAATAAAATACATTGTAATGAGTCTCCCCGACCTCCACTAGCTGAGTTGCAGGTGGGCGTTTCGGAGGCTGTGGGATTGGAAAGGGCAATTGAACGTGTATTGGGGTGTGGGACTGCCTGTAGCCAGCTCTAGGGGAACAGGTGCTGCCTTGTGAGCGATCTTGCTGTATTCAAGGCTAGATGGATTTTACGACAATGTGGTCTTGTCTCCTTCGTTTGGATACCCCGGATGCTACACTATGTCTGAGTCTGGACTGCGCTGAGATGGCCCATCTAGCTTATGAACAGCCCAGGTCATTCCGATTGGCCTGTTCCGAGGGCACGTTCACCCTTATGAAACATACCTGTGTACGGGGTGATGTTCCCTTTAATCTGACAATCAATGGGAGCTGGGTTTGCTCAGCATCTCCCACAGGTGGGTCCTTGCTCTGAATATGCCGCCCCTAATCAAGACACAAACTATATTCCGGTCATTCAGAGGGAGCAGCTACGGGGAAGTCCAGTGGAGGTTGATGGGACTGCCCGCAATGGCATGTAGCCAATCTGCGACTGCTAGCAGCAAATATCTCCAAAGGCTGGTGATGGGACACTAGACGGGGAGGGCTCTGAGTTAGTACAGAGAATTTTTTCACAGGTGCCTGGCTGCTGGTCTTGCCCATGTGTTCATGGTTTAACTGATCACCACATTTGGGGTTGGGAAGGAATTTTCCCCAAGGTCAGCTTGGCAGAGACCCTGGGAGTTTTTCACCTTCCTCTGCAGCGTGGGGCACAGCTCACTTTAAACTAGAGTTAATGGTGGATTCTCTGTAACTTGACGTCTTTATTTATAACTTAAACAAATGATGACGTAAGGACTTCAGTAACTCAGCCAGAGGGGTCTATTACAGGAGTGGGTGGGTGAGGTTCTGCAGTCTGCGATGCGCAGGACATCAGATCATGATGGTTCCTTCCGGCCTTAAAGTCTATGAGTGACACCTACTGATGCTAGCTGAAGATTAGGCCCTGCATGTGCTATCCTCCCCTCAGCTGGAAGCTGCTCTTTAAAGATCTTGCAAATATCTCTTTTGGGATGAAAATATAGGAAAGAAGAGAGGTAGCAGGAATAGAGAACTGGATTCAATTCCCCCCCCCCGCCTCACCACGCACAGGGGTTAATGTAAATCGGCTCCTGCTCTTCTGGCTGCAGAAAAGCTTTTCAGTCTATATTACTGCAGGAATAAAAGCAATTATTCTGGTGAATCATTATTTTTGCATTAGAGCAAAGGCCAGACTTCCCCTGCTGGTGTCGCAGAGGGGCTGGAGAATGTAACATACGACTCTCTACCAGTACACAGAAGAATTTAAAAAACCCAAAACAAAGCTCACAAAATCTACTAATTAAGATCAGACACAAATGTTGCGAGTTACAGAAATAATCCAGGATCCACACAGAGCGGGCTGTATTATTTTATACAATCTTTTACGTACGCTGGTGTAGATGTATCGGTGCTAATAATGCCGGCTTTTTGTGGGGGGCTGGTACATTAGCTCCCATACTAGACTGTAATGGGGATGAGAATTGTGCTACCAATGCCTGCTTCTCATTCTGCCATGCAGAGTCCAGCCTACCATGGAAGCTGGCTTCTCCAGAGCCCAGTCTCAGCATCCCGAGCAGCTGTAGGTTTGTTGGGTGGAAGGGCACAGAGTCACATGGAAGTATCAGGCACTAGCCAATACAGATCAAGTCTTAGTAGGGGAAATTCCTACACGTGAGTGGGAAGGTTGGGAACCACTGTTTTTTTGCAGGCTAGTAAAATAGCAGATGGATAATCTGTGTATGAATTATCCATTGTAGGGTTGAGTGGAACACCGAGGGTCAATCTACAAGTGCCCAGACAGAGGGAGAGTGTGTAAGGTGAGACCGACTAAGGTGGGGGTCTGAGATCTGGGAGATCTCTCAGGGTTTTGCACTGTGACCTTATGGCCAGATTTTTAAAGGTATTTAGGCACCCGTAGATGTAGATGGGTGCCCAGTGGGATTCTCCAAAAGGAGTGAGGCATCTTGCTTAGGTGGATTTTCAGTGGCACCTATCTGCATCTGTAGGTCCCTAAATACCTTTCAAAATCCAGCCCTTAATCTCTTTGGGCCTCTGTTAAATAAGAATGATGATAATAATCCTCCTCTTCCCAACTTTTTTTTCTTGTTTACCTAGAATGTAAAATATTATTTTAGAATGATGCCATCTATTCTCAGGTATGTTAGAGTTAACATGGAAATAGCCCCCATCGTCAGTACTAGGCTCCTTATTATTATTTATTTGCTGTACCATAGCACCCAGGAACCCTCGCCTTGGACCAGGAGCCCATTGTGCTAGGGGCTGTACAGACACAGAGCAAGCAGACGGTCCCTTCCCTAGGAAGTTTACAATCTCCAATCTAAGACAAGAGATGACAGATGGATTTAGACAGACAGGGGAGTACAAGGAAACAAGGAGACAATACTGATCAATTGTCAATGTATCCATGTAGGAGCAAAGGATGTCAGCCAGGCAGGATGGGGACCCTGTGGTGGGAAGCGGTTACTCTGAAAAAGATTTGGGGGTGCGGTCGAGAATCAGCTGATCACAAGAAGGGCAAATGGGGAATCTCAAGTAGCAGTCGAGATTATTTTACCTCTGTATTTGGCACTGGTGCGACCGCTGCTGGGATACTGTGTCCAGTTCTGGTGCCCACAATTCAAGAAGGATGTTGATTAATTGGCGAGAGGTCAGAGAAGAGCCAGGAGCATGTTTAAAGGATTAGAAAACCCACCTTATAGTGATAGACTCAAGGAGCTCAAATCTATTTAGGCTTAACAAAGAGAATGTGACAGGGTGATTGATTACAGCGAGAACTGGGGATGCTGAGAGTAGCACTCCCCCCCCCTCCCCCGAGAGCATCCAGTCTGAATAGGAAAGCTAGAGGATTGGCTCTTAACTCTCCAGGCCTCCCCGCTCTGGTGTGGTTGAGCTGGGTGCGCCCTGTGAGAAAACCACTGCAGTCCCTTTCAGCTGCAGCTGGCCGGTGTGTGCACCCCCGGAAAATGGCTGGTTGCATCAGACCTGCACAGGCTTCTGCAGCTCACAGGATTGACTGGTGGCCCTTGGATTGGAAGGACTCCTCTGCTCCAGCCACTGTGATGGCCCCTGTGCACCCAGTGCAGATACTAGGGCTGGGGTCTGAGAACTGGGGCAGTCCTGAAATAAACAAAGGTTGGTTTTAGATGCTTACAGCTCCCCGTCAGACTTTGCCCAGTGGAGTTCTGCACACAGATCCAGAGCAGGACTGGGGCGTACGCATGGGGAACTGGCTTCTCAACACACCTCTCGGGCTAGCTTTGCCCCAGCGATGCAGGGATGTGCAATTTTCATCTCCTTGAACTAGTGAGGGCTCTTGTACCCCAGGGGATTCCCCACAACCCAGCTGGGAGCCGGGGGATTTTCTCTCTTGCCCTGCCCTCCTGAGGGTTCTGGCAAAGGAGAGAAGTGTCAGGACCCTAAGGGACTGGTGTACAAGCCCAATTGCCCTGGTCTTCCCCCTTCCCCAGAGAGTAACACCTGCTTTCAGAGCAGCTTCACCTACCCAGATCTCAAAGGTGAGTGTGGCTGAGGCCACTTCCCGACAGGGCCACTCAGAGGATTCAGGGGGCCTGGGGTCTTCGGCAGCGGGTCCCGGGGTGGAAGGACCCCCCGCCGCGGGTCTTCAGGGCACTTTGGCAGCAGGTCCCGGAGCGGAAGAACCCCCCTCTGCCAAATTGCTGCCGAAGATCCGGAGCGCGTGAAGGACCCCGCTCCAGGGCCCCTGAAAAACTCTCGTGGGGACCCCTGAGGGGCCCAGGGCCTGGGGCCAATTGCACCCCCCTCTGGGTGGCCCTGCTTCCCGCTGCCCAGCCTCCCATCCTGGAGGACTTTCCAACCCCATTGGCCAGATTTTTAAGTGGTGCAAATCCCGGTAGCACCTTCACTGTCAGTGGCACAACACCCGTTTACACCAGCTGAGGATCCGGCACGGAGGATCTAGCAGAATGAATCCAGCCCTTAATTCTCATCCCGAGAGCGCCCTTTGGAGAAGCTTTACAATACGGCTGCCCCTTGCCCAAGGCACAGTGGAAATAGACGCACTGGCTATTTATCCCGGCGTATGAAACTGACACACCTGTCACTGCTGTAGCTGGGAAGGCAGAATTTTGAAGCCACTTGCTGGTGCCTGATTTATATTCTGCGCGTTGTTAAGCTGTAATTATGGTCAGAGTGCCTTTGGATGCTCCGGGGTCATGTAATCAATGGAGTGACATGAGTTCCTTCTGACGGATACATTCACTCCTCTCCAAGCTCTTACTTTGATGGATGCAAAAAATTGATCTTTAACCACCTGTAAATGGCAACTTTCCTTTGCTGCCTTCCTGCCATCAGAGGGTTTTTTTTTAAATCAACTGATTAAAACCGCTCCTGTTGCAGGTTGTAAGGGGAAAGCCCCAGCCACTGGGAAAGCTGGTTTTCTTTGTTTTCTAACTATGTTAATGTAGGATGTTCAGTTGCTTAAGTCTGAACTTAGCTCTGTTGAAAAGTGCAGGAGTGACAGAGTCAGAGAAAGCAGCAAAGAATCCCGTAGCACCTTATAGACAAGGGGTCGGCAACCTTTCAGCAGTGCTGTGCCAAGTCTTCATTTATTCACTCTAATTTAAAGTTTCACGTGCCGGTAATACATTTTAACATTTTTAGAAGGTCTCTTTCTATAAGTCTATAATATATAACTAAACTTTTGTTGTATGTAAAGTAAATACGGTTTTTTAAATGTTTAAGAAGCTTCATTTAAAATTAAAGTAAAAAATGCAGAGCCCCCTGCTCCGGTGGCCAGTGTGAGTGCCACTGAAAATCAGCTCGCGTGCCGCCATTGGCACACGTGCCATAGGTTGCCTACCCCTGTTATAGACTAACAGACGTATTGGAGCATGAGCTTTTGTGGGTGAATACCCACTTCGTCGGATGTATGTCAGAGTCAGAGAAGTTACAGATGGAAAATAACTATTAGGCCATATAGAGCACTGCCTTGCAAGCCAGTAGCGGATTCCACTTTATTGTGTGTGTTTTTCACTCTAGTTTTGAATGACTCAAAAAATAGAGCTTCCATCACTTCCCTTGGGAGACAACGGGACCTGATCCAAAGGCCACTGAATTTGGTGGAAGCCTGTCCATTAAGAACATAAGAACAGCCATACGGGGTCAGACCAAAGGTCCATCTACCCCGGTATCCCGTCTTCGGACAGTGGCCAACGCCAGGTGCCGCCAAGGGAATGAACAGAACAGGTCATCATCATGTGATCCATCCCCTGTCGCCCATAGGCGCGAATTAGCAATGGGACTCCCTCCCCAAGACAATCAGAATAATTCTGCAATTGCTTGCTCATAATAGCTGTTGCACTGGAAGAGTGGAAGGCAATAAATAAATAAATAAGCAGTTGGATTCAATCGTAGTGCTTGAGTGCAATTAAGAAAGAAAGGAGAAATGGTAATTTTCCCCTCGCGAGTGCTAAGCAATTAAGCAGGGCACACAATAAGCCTTTGGATTAGAATCACTTTGGCTTCCTTGTGTCGCTCTCCCCCTGCCCCCCGCACTACGTTTCAGAGGCAGCACAGCTGGGTTTGTTGCGTGCTGCGGGGCTGTTGCTTCGTTCTGAGCTTAGCTGGGGAAGCGCAGCTCTGAGTCTCCGGAGCACTGAGTTCTGTCGGGTGCTAGACTTGGGGGGATGACCCAGACGTACTCCCTGGAACTCGCTCTCAGGTGGCTTTTCAGCAGGTGTCTTGCTGGGCCGGGAGGGTTATTCCGTGTTAATTGGGTGACCGGGCTTGGTGCGGGCAGGTTGTTTTGTCTGGATACGAAGGGAGGCCCCTCAGAGCAGAGGGAGGAGGGGTGGGTGGGAAGATTCCTAGCTTCCAAGGCCAGCAGGGACCACTGTGATCACCTCTTCTGACCCCCTGTGTGACACCGATTGTGCCAGGCTGGTTTTGCCAGGAATAGGGCTGAAGGATCATAGGGCCAGATCGAACCCCTAGATGGCAATAACCGCACAGGTGCCAGAAATTAATGTTGGGCTCCTTTGGCAGGGTTTCACTTTGGCTGTTTTCTTCCCCAGGGAAGAACCTCCACCCCAGACCTCAAGACCTTGAAGTGGGAAGACCCATCAAGCAGCCTTTGTAACCTGCAATGCCAGTACTGTAACCCTGTCCCACCTCCCCTTCCTCAGTGACTCCGAGTGGACCTGATTCAAAGCCCACTGAAGTCAATGGAATGACTCCTGCTGACTTCACAGAGTGTTGGACCATACCCAGTGGGCCAGACCCACAGCAGTTAGACTGTGAACTCTTTGAGGCAGAGTCCATATCTTCCAGCGTCATAAGGACATAAGAACGGCCAGACTGGCTATGCCATTCCAGGGTGCTATCCAGACCAAGGAGGGGCTGTGTCACCACCTGCCCTGCAACCTGGAGTGCCTCATCGAGCTTTGCTGATGTAGCTCCCAACCTGGGCCTCTCACAAACAGCCAGACCACATGCCGCTCACACTTGGAGTGTCTTTGTATAGCCACAGGCCTGGTCCAGCAACTCTGACCCCAGCAGCCTGTCTGCAAACATCAGCCACACTCTGGGTTCCAGGAGCTGTGGTTACTACCTGCAGGGTGAACCCCAACACACTCTCATTCTCCAATTTCCCTCCACATCCCTTCAGAAAAAATGTATGTTCTGTACTATCCAGTCCTCTCCTGGACAGCTCAGGTATTTTAGGTCCCTCTATGGGAACAATATACAACAACTTGCTACCTTCAATGGATTTACACAGACTGGTCACAACACTGGATTCATTTTGATTAAAGAACAAAAAAAACAAATTTATTTAACTATAAAGAAAGAGATTTTTAAGTAAGTACAAGTATTAAGGCATTAAAGCGGAATTGGTTACAAGAAAAATAAAGATTAAATGCTTCCTGGTACTAAAACTTTATGAACAAGGCTTGGTTCCAGGTAAAATTCTTACCACACGCTTCCAGCAACATTACTGAGCAATTATCAGGTCAGGATCCCTCCCAAAGTCAGAGAGGTGGATTATTTTGTCTTCTTAGGTTCAAGACAGATGGACAGGGAGAGAGAAGATGGGGTGGTTTTGCTCCTTGCTTTGATAGTTCAGTCACCCATTGAAATGCATTTTCCTGAGAGTGACTGTTAGATAAAGTTCTTTCCAGCTGAGAGCAAGGAGACATGGGGAAGAGGTGTTATGCTGTTTCATTTTGCTGTATATGCTGAGATGCAGATTTTCCACGTCCTCTAATTATATGTAATATGGAGGTATACTCATCTCATAGAGCTGGAAGGTCATTGAGCCTGGCTCCCTGTTTTCACTAGCAGGACCAAGTACTGATTTCCCCCAGATCCCTAAGTGGCCTGCTCAGGAATTGAACTCACAAATCTTGGGTTTAGCAGTCTAATGCTCAAACCACTGAGCTATCCCTCCCCCACTCAAAGAAAAAGCCTTTGTTTGCAGTTTCTATGCAAATTGAGGTTAAACAGGCTTCCTTGGCCAGTTCTGCTTAATTGGGGCTACATGAGTTTGAACATGTGTCTTTAACAACATAGGGGGGGATTTCATACCTTCACACATAATGTTGCTACATTCATGTCACCATGTTGCTATTGATCAGCAAGTTACTAGTTTCTAAATGATACCTCACAAGGCATATTTTGTACAAAGATTATTACAATAGTGTGGAGGGTGTGAATACAGGGGTGCTTTTGGTCTCACTGTGTCTGACCAATGGTCCGTCTTCTGACAGCTGCCAGGGCCAGATGCTTCAGATGGAATGAACAGAACAGGGCAAACATCAGGTGTCATAGCCCCTGTTGTCCAGTCCCAGCTTCTGGCTGTCAGAGGTTTAGGAATACCTGGAGGATGGGGTTGCATCCCTGACCATCTTGGCTAATAGTCACTGATGACCTATCCTCCATGAAT
Organism: Mauremys mutica; assembly: GCF_020497125.1. Lineage (NCBI taxonomy): Eukaryota > Metazoa > Chordata > Testudines > Geoemydidae > Mauremys > Mauremys mutica. The sequence goes on along the minus strand of NC_059073.1, from coordinate 1,230,815 downwards.
GTATCTAATTCTTTTTTTGAACGTAGTTATATTTTCGGCCTTTACAACATCCCCTGGCAATGAGTTCCACAGGTTAACTGTGCCTTGTGTGAAGAAATTCTTCCTTATGTTTGTATTAGACCTGCTGCCTATTAGTGTCATTAAGTGGCCCCTGTTTACTGTGTTATGTGGAGGGGTAATGATACCAGTCAGCTCTGTGTTCTTGGGGAACCAGGGCCTGTTTGACTCATGAAAGGACCCCTCCCCCAGCCTCTGCTTGAACCAAAACCCCATCAGAGAAAAGACTTACAGAGAGCAGTGAAGGGCAGTGGGAGACACACCTAGACCCCTCCTGACAAGGGTGACAGGATTAAGGCAACTCCCCAGCCTCATCTGCATCAAAGATGGGACAGGGAGGCATCTCCATTAGCATCCAGAATGGAGAACAGAGATTCCAAGGCAAGAACCGCACTGAACTCTGGGACCAGAAAAGCAGAGAAGCAGTGCATGATGGGGGATCTCTACTCCTGATGTCAATGAGCCCACGCCTGCACACACCCAGCTCAGCAGTTATCAGACCAATTCTAGTAATAAATCCTTTATTGGCATCCAAAATACTGAAGCTGCCTACTTGCATTGTGAGCTCCCTCCAAGGAACACCTCCCATAGCCAAGAGTGATCAGCTCCTATTATCTAGCATAAAGAAAACCCTTGAGTCATCAGTTTACCCATAAACAAATCTAGTGTCCTCCCTTGAACCATCGTTGTTTCCCTACAAAACCCCCCTATTCTCACTCAAGTCAGTGTTCTGATGCTTGGATCCAAACTCTGCATCAGTTCCACTGGGACCTCATCTTCTCCTGACGGACCGTGCTGGGGGCTCTGCCTGTCTCCAGCACTTAGGATCCTGAGCTACCACCACCACCTGGGAACCCCGACCAGGTCAAGCTTCATGGAGTGGTGAGACCCCAGCTCTCTCTCTCTCTCTGTTTTCTTTTCTACCTCAGGTATAACTTTTTAACCCTGACTTGTTTGATCGGGTATAGTTTTCTATAGATGACGTTTGTAATCTTTTACAATGTAACTGTTATGTTGGTTTAGGCTCCTTGTGTGGTTATCACTATTATTCAATACATAATTTTCATGGTTAAGCTGGTTGCTTCCCTCCCTCTCTCTCTGAACTTTAGTCTTTTGTGTTTCTGGCCTCCCCGTTTACTCTGCAGCAACGCTCCTCCTACCTAAGCTAAAGATCCCTGTAGCACCCAAAAATACTGTGGGGTTTGCACATCAAGTGGGTTACTACCAGAACAAGTGGGGATAGGGACATGGGGATAGGGACATGCTGAACCTGTGACATACGAGGGTGGCAGCTTGACCCAGGCTACTGAGTCCAGGGGCATATAAAGGTGGCAGCTTGAAAGTGCTGCTTGACCCAGTCCGCTGAGTCCAGGGACATACACGGGGTCAACTTGAACATGCTGATTGACCCGGTCCACTGAGACTTGCTCTGTTAATGTGTGTGGGGGTGTTCGTCTGCTTCTGGGGCTGGAGGAACCCAGCCCTGGGGAACCTAGGTCCTGCAAGGTAGCTCCATTGGGAGAGGACTTGCCGAAGGGAGAAGTAAAGTTCCAGATGAAAACACAAGTGACACAAGCAGGACATTGATAGAATTACAGAAAAGCCCCCCCACACCCCGAAGAGTAACTGTAATAAATGACCATACCACACAGTAACGGGCAAATCTGGTAACAGTAAATAACACTTCCTTGTTCACTTTCTCCATGTCATTCACGATTTCATAGCCCTCCCCACTTAGTCATCTCTTTTCTAAGCTGAACAGTCCCTGTCTTTTTAATCTCTCCTCATATGAAAGATGTTCCATACCCCTAATCATTAGCATTGCCCTTTTCTGCATCTTTTCCAATTTTAATATATCTTTTATTAAGAGAGGGTGACCAGACCTGCACAATCTGTGGGCGTACCAGGGATGTATATAGTGTCATTATGATATTTTCAATCTTATTATCTATCCCTTTACTAACGGTTCCTAACAGGCTGTTCGCTTTTTTGACTGCGGCTGCACATTAGGTGGATGTTTTCAGAGAACTATCCACATGACTCCAAGATCTTTTTCTTGAGTGGTAACAGCTAATTTAGATCCCGTCATTTTGTAGGTGTAGTTGGGATTATGTTCCCCAAGGTGCAGTACTTTGCACTTATAAACATTGAATTTCACCTGCCGTTCTGTTGCCTTGTACAGCATGTCCTGGCACAGCACTCAGCGCAGGGTTGGCCTTGCTCCCCATGGCAGCCTCTCGGTGCTGCTATGGTACAATGACCTGCAAGGAACATCTAGGAACAAAGAACGTAGATCACACTTGTAAGAAGGGAATCCTGGACTGGACGATCGCCGCAGACAACAAATTGAACATAAGCTCCCTGCGCCATGCTGTAGCTAAGAGGGCAAATGTGAAGCTCAGAGGCACAAGCTAAGTATCAGCTAAGAATAGGAAGGTAGTGTTGCCTCAGTATACAGCATCAGGGCAACTATTACTGGACACTGTGTACAGTTCTGGTGCCCACACTGCAAAAATGATGGCGAGCAATTGGAAAGGTTTCTGAAAAGAGCTACAAGGTCTGGGAAAAAGCATGCCTCACGCAGAGAGAGTAAAGAAACTTAATCCATTGCATTGCTCTAAAGCGAAGGTTAACAGGTGACTTGAACACAGCCTATAAATACCTACATGGGGAAGAGATTTCTGATAGCAGATGGTTTTTCATTCTAGCAGGAAAAGGCAGAATGAGATCCAATGAGTGGAAGCTGAAACTAGACAAATTCAGACCGGAAACAGGACACAAACATTCAACAAGGGTAATCATCCATTGGACTGGGCCGCGGGGAGGGGGGGCGGTAAATGGGGCAATTTGCCTCAGAGGCCCCGCAAGCCGCTCTGGGTTTTCAGCGGCACTTCAGCGGCCCTTCACTCGCTCTGGGTCTTTGGTGGCAGGTCCTTCAGTGCAGCGGAAGACTCGGAGCGCGTGAAGGACCCGCTGCTGAAGTGCTGCCGAAGCCTCGGAGCGCCGCCTGGTGAGTACAATCGCCACAAGCAGTGGGAAAAAAAAAAGCCGTGATCAGCGGCACTTAGGCTGCTCTACCGCTGCCACTTCATTCTTCGGCTGCATTCGGCGGCGGGTCTTTCCCTCCGAGAGGGACCCGCCTCTGAATTGCCACCAAAGACCCGGCCCTGCCCCAGGCTCCCTGAATCCTCTGGGCAGCCCTGCCATTGGAACAACTTTCTGAGGGGTGTGGCAGATTCTCCGTCACTTGAAGTTTACAAATCGAGACTAGGAGTCTTTCTAAAATATATGCTCTAGCTCAAATAAAAAGTTATGGGCTTGATGCAGGGATGAGTGGAATTGCCTGGTCAGGTCAGACTTGGTGATCATAATGACTGCTTTTGCCCTTAAAAACATCTATTAATACAAATACTAGAGCTGGGTGGAAAAGGAACAATTTTTTGGTTGAAAAAATTCAAAGTTTTCTCCATTTCACAAGGTTGGAAACAGACCCTTTTTTCAATTATTTTTTTCAAAACTTTTCATAAACATTTTCTATAAAATGTTCTATTCAGAGGGACGATAGAATATTTTTCTTTACATAAAATCCTCATTTTTACTAAATGAAAAAATTAGCTAAGAGTTTGATAATAATTTTTCTTACATTTATAAAAAATGGTTCAAGGAATTCTGCAAAAATGATTTTTTTTTTCAAAAAAGTAAAAAAAAAAGCATTTTAAAAATACCATATTTATATAAAAATAATGTAAAAAATCAGCTAACTAGCAAGAGGAAGAAGAGCTCTGGGTAGCTCAAAAGCGTGTCTCTTTCATCAACAGAAGTTGGTCCAATAAAAGATATTACTTCCCCCACCTTGTCTCTCTAATATCCCAGGACCAACACGACAATAACACTGCAAACAACCAACTAACAAGTAATAATTCTGCAATCTAATAAAAATCACTGTTAGGATATTCAGGCTAAATTTTCCTTTTCTCTTGTTCATCCCATCGTTCCTAACTGGTTTAGAGTCAAAAAAAATTGCTGTTTTTACATTCTGCAAATGCTTGTAGATGGTTCTGTTCCCCTTTGGCACAACTTAGAAAAGCTGTATGTATTGAGCCTTTTTAATCTCTCCTCCTTCCTGACTCTTTAATGCTTCTAGTTTGTCTCTTCAAATCCATCCCAATTTATCAATATCCTTCTGGTATCATGGTGTCCTGAACTGAATACAGTGTACACAGAAGTCAACGGCTGGCCCTCTTACACATAGTCTTACAAGTTCTCTTTCATAGCATGTCAGCAGCCGGAGGATTGCATTGCAAGTTTTGTTATGCAGTTTTATTTTGGGGAAGCTGTTGCAAACAGCAAGCCTTTGCTCCCTGTTTTAATCTCCCTTCAATTTTTGAAGCTGCGTTGTTCCCTGGCAACTGAGCATTGGTATTCAGGCTGAGATTTCTAAAAGAGGGAATGCTGTTTGTGACCACCTCTGTTCAAGGACTGGTGTATATTGTGCAAATAAAACAGGTTGCATTAAGAAAATGCCCAGACTCTGCATCATTTTCACTATTAATGGAAAACCCACCTGCTAGGCCTCAATGTCTGCTCCTGTTCAGCAAATGGACAACAACAATATTACAAGGATAGCTTGACTTGTGGTATATACAGACCCTCTGTGTTTCCCCCAATTGTAAGTGGTGCTAGCACTTGGACTTACATCCCTTCCATGGCTGACTATTCCATGTTCCATAGGCGAATGGACTTTGGCTCAAACACATCCCTGCTTTAACATGAATGATCTGCATTTGGCATCTCGTGCCCGGAAGCTATTTTCCTGAGGTTCACTCTGGGTTTTTCTTGGCTGGAAAAAAAGCCTCTCTTTAATGCTAACTGACTCGGTGGATGCTGGAGGTTTGGGAATACAAATGGAAGACATGGGTGCTGCTGAGATGTGGACTAATTGGATCCATGGGTGCTGTTGAGACATGTGTTCCTTGGTGTGCAAATGGAGGTGGTGATGCTGAGAGACATTCAGGGGGGTTTGTAACGAACACATTAGAGTGGCACCTGCGGGGCTTTGTAACTAACATGCTTAAGGACAATAATCGCTTCTCATAGGGCCTGATCTTAAGCCCACTGAGGTAAATGGGAAGATTGCCAGTCATTTCGGTGGACTTTGAATGAGCCCCTTACTCTTTCTCCCTGCTCTGCTGTTAGAACCAAAAGCCTAGCAGGGCCCAGCCAGTGCTCCTGCACCGCACTGGAGATACAGTCGGGGCTTCCAAAGCTTTTGTGACTGGACACCAAAATAGAAGGGGATACAAAGCATAGGGTTTGGGTTTGTTTGTGTAACCCTTCTGCCCCTCTGAGTTGGCAGCAACAAGGGCCGGGTTCAGTATCCAGGGGTTCCGTTTCAATAACACAATGCAAAACCGGCTCGAGCCCCCACCCAGTGACCTGGGACAATTACCTACCACCCCCCCGGGCGCCTCTAGGAGGCAATACTTCCCCACTCGCAAGCACGAAGTCTGAGTGTAGCAAAATCCTTTTAATAAAGGAGGGAAACAATGTGGCATCACGTTGGAGAGACACCACAAACAGGACTATACACAAACCATAAGCAAAACCCACCTCCAAGTACATTTGGCACTGTCCTTAGGGTCTTAAGTCCAATCACCCCAAAGTCCAACAACCCAAAAGTCTCAGTCTCCGGTCAGTGCCACCCCAGAGTTCAAAAGTTTATCTGCAGAGTTTTACTCCCCCCCAGCCTGGGTGGAAATGGGGGGGGGGGTCGCACACACAGGGTGCTAGGGACACCTTACGTGGGCCAGGACCGACTGCCCCGCTTCTCCGTGGAGTTCTGCTGCAGCCTTCACCACGACTGGCTCCACTCCACCAGCTGTGCCGCTCCTCCAGCAGACCCGTGAACCACGTCAGCCGTCCCCCACAAACCGCTCCACACTGCTCACTGTTCCATGGGCTGCTCCAACGTGCTGCAGACTGCTCCACTCTGCCAGCTGCTTGGTGATAGATCTTCAGGCTCTCCCACTACTTAACACAGCACTCAGTGATTTCAGCTCAGTAAGCTTAGCTCTTTTAGTGATTTCAGCTCTTAGTGATTTCAACTTGTAGTAGGAGAGCCCCAGTGCCACATGGCCCAACGTGAATTCAGGTCAGCAACCTCTAGATGGACTCCTAAAGGATTCAAAATTAGCTCTGCTCTTTAACAGTGGAGAGAGGAGGAAGTGCAATTGGTGTTCCAGGCCCTCAAAAGGGGCCCATACCATCAGGTACACACACCAGTCCCCAACCTCTCTCCCTTCACTGGGTTTTGGAACCAATGTCCCTTGTCTAGCAAGTACTATTTAATGTAGGTTGAGTCATTTCTGTCACACAGCAGTCTCATAGTTCCTCATTCACATAATTAAGGTAACAGCCCCTTTTTTTCCTTCCTGCCCCAATAACAAAGAAATTGGGGATTCCACAGTGTGAAAATAACCATCCCATGCTGCTGTGTGTTATGCTAAGTGGAGTGGGTTTACCAATGCAAATGCACATTCCTAAAATTCCTTTGCCCACTCCTCATAATGTACCACCAGATGTCAGGGTAGATCTCATCCTGACTCTGCTTACATCTGCAATGTGTATATTGAGTACGAGGAGGTGGGAAGCGTAGGTTGCCTGTATTTGTCAGGCTGAGATTTTGAAATGATAACTAACAAATGGATGATTATTATATTGCTGCAATTCCTAAAGGCCAGAAGCAGATTGGGCCCCACGGTGGTAGGTTCTGTACAAACGTATCATAGATGACAGCTTGCGGTCCACCAGACAAAGAAGCAACAGCTAGATGAGACAAACACATGGATGAGAGTGAGTGGGAGAGACGGTGGAATAAATAAATACATTAGGACGTGCACAATGCTTAGCGAGTCAGGAGTACTGATCTCGGCTCCCGCCCTGCCTAGCCATCAGCGGGTTGTGTTAGGTTAAGGGATGCAACACAAGGAACAATTGAATGGAAGAAAAGAAGTGGGGAGCGGTGGGGAAGAGAAGCGGAAGTGGCAAAACGTTTCCCTTTTTTTGTTTGTGTTCATAAAAACGCCATCGCTTGTCCAATGTTCTTTGCAAACAGTGCACCAGCCTTCCTCCCCAGATTAGCGTGCTCACTGCGCGGGAAGAGGGCAGGAATGGGAGTCAGAAACTCCTCCTCGCTAATCCCAGCTCTGACACTGACAACTTTGCCCTGGGGCAGCTCGCAGAAGCCCCCTTTTGCCCCTCCTGCTCCCAATCCCCGCATACGAACCCCCTGATGCACGCTGGCAAGTTAAGATCAGCTCTGACAGGGCGTTGGCCACAGCATGACACTCCTTGTCTCCTTGTCTTCAGGTGACATCTGAAAGTGGGTGGAGAAAAGTGACTCAGGCAGGTGCTGCTTGCAGCTAATTCCCTACTGCTGCGGGAGTGCAGGTGATGCCAGATTCCAGCCAGAATAGGCAGTGCCAGGGTGCCAAGGAGTTCCCCCGGGGTAGCCAACCTGTCCTTCGTCAGCTCTGCGTACAAACAGCGGGCACAAAGGAACCTGCCAATCCTCCCTCCTTCTGAATTCCTTGTAAGGCCTTTTTTCTCCCCGCAGCCTCTCCCTCTCGCGCGTAGCAGGTTTCAAATCAATGAGGCGTTTACAATCTCAGTCTCCCCTCGCGCTCCTTTAGGTTGTCACAGCTCAGCTGCCCTGCGCGACCCAGCTCCTAATTGCCCAGATTACATCTCGATCGATGTCCCTGGATCACGCGCTGCTTTCCTGTGCTGTGGCCAACGGCAGGACGGGCGGGGAGGCAGGGGAGTGCGGCGCGGGGGAGCAAAGGCCTAGAAGCTGTTCATGGTTTAAAACACGCTGTAAACAGTCAGTCGAGCCGGAGGCTTTTTGACCCACGTGGGTGTGGGTTGGATCAGACACCGATTCTATACACTGCTGACAAAGCCTGGGGCAAACATGGCGGTAATTCTATTCACCGGAGCTGCCTCCCCGAGTAAGATCCTGAGCGCAGAGCCCAGATCCAATACCGTGGCCCATTGATCTCAGTGGGAGAGAGGGGTCTGAATCCCTTTGAGGATCTGGGCTGATCAGCACCTGACCCCCATGACCCCCACAGCTAGTTGCCCCATAGCCACTTGCTGCAATATAATTAATCGTCCTCATAAACGAGGCTACTCATGCGAGTGCAGCTTAGCTTGGCAGGGAGATCAGCTGCACCGTTCATTCCCTCCTGCTGCTGCTTGGGGGAAAAAACGCACAGAGATATGAATGCCACAGGCTTTCTGTGTGGCCTTGGGCCAGTCACTTAACCCATCTATGCCTCAGTTCCCCGTTTGTACAAGGGAGAGCACAGCACTGCCCTACCACACAGCGGGATTGAGAGGGTAAATACATTGAAGTCCGTGCGGTGCTCCAGTATATTGGTGATGGGAGCTGTGTAAGGACCTTAGACAGACAGTACATAACATCCAGCTCTTAGATACATGAAAACCTATTTCCCCAAGGTGCCAAGGCTCAGAGGTTTCCCCAGTCAGGCAAATCACCCAGCAATTCTGATTAAATCAGGAAGGGGACCATATTGCAAGGCAGCGTTTCCAAATGCACTGCCCATGTTGATTCCGTTACACAAAGAGACAGTTCGGCACACACAGGCCCTTCCTTACCCACTGTCAGGCTGAGATATGTTACATTTCTTTAATTAGTCCTTTGTTATTCCCGGACAGGCTTGTTGTCACGAGGCCTCGCTATTCTTTATTAATGGGTATTCTTCTTCCAAGCTGGATTTTTTTCAGACACAGAGGGTTCTGAGAGCTTTAATAACGAGGCACACACTTACTTGCAGCTCTCCAACGTCTTGGCTTCTTGGATTACAAGCAACCTGCATGGGACATTGGGACCCAGACCAAAGCTCTGAGGGTTTCTTTTCATCGCCATTGGCACATGCAATGACAGTCTGCTGAGACAGAAACTACCCGAAGGCCTGTAATTGCGTGAAGATCTTTCATACCACGCAAAGCTCCAGGAGTTCTTTGTGTCCTTGCTAAACATACACATGCCTCCTAACGTGCGGTGGGTAATGGTGCTGGTATCCCTATGCACGGCCCCAGCTATCCAAAACAAATGTGCCATTTGGAAATGTTGCATGTTCGCTGCAGGACAGACAGGATGTAATGTACAGGCTTGTTTATGTGCACTGCTGCCCTCTGCTGGAGTACTCTCTACCATGAACGGTCCCTTATAATATATGCTAAACAATCTGCTCCATTTACCTGTAATCATAGAATATCAGGGTTGGAAGGGACCTCAGGAGGTCATCTAGTCCAACCCCCTGCTCAAAGCAGGGGCAATCCCCAGACAGATTTTTACCCCAGATCCCTAAATGGTCCTCTTAAGGATGGAGCTCACAACCCTGGATTTAGCAGGCCAATGCTCAAACCACTGAGCTATCCCTCCCCCTAGGCTAGCTAAGATTACCTTTCCCAGACCTCAAGAAGAGCTCTGTGTGGCTCGAAAGCTTGTCTATTTCACCAACAGAAGTTGGTCCAATAAAAGATATGTCCTCACCCACCTTGTCTCTCAGACTATAAATAAGACCCGAGTCCTGGGATTTGTGGGGCTGAACCAGTCTGGATTTAGATGGGCCTGTCACAGGCATACTACAGGCTAGACATTGGGAAGCAGGGTGGTCTAGCAGACACAGCATTGTCTCAGGGTTTAGGAGCATGTCACTTCCCCTTTCTGTGCTTGCTTCGACTCCCGCTCTTTGTCTTGTCTATTTCGACCATCTGCTCTGTTGGGCCAGGACCATCTCTCACTGTGCATATACACAGCGCCTAGCACCAGGAGGCCCTGATCTTGCTTGGAACCTCTGTGTGCTACCATAAAGTAAACAACAACAAAAAGTTTTGCAAACTATCTTCAGCGATTTGACACGGCCTATGGCAGGAAAGACTGGACATTTTGTTTTGCTTGAATAGTTTCTTATCCTAAGTGCTCCCGATTTGTAACCTCTGGGGTCTGCTACATGGGAATGGAGCTCTCCAGTAAATCACCTCTCTGCTCTCCATTCCTAAATTCACACAGGGCCAGCCCCAGGGGCAGAACTGTCTCAGCCTTGCGATCTTGCCTGGGGGCCACCGTCCCAACTGTGTGAACGTTGCCATGTGCTGTGTTGTCATGTTGGAATGCAGCGTTGTGGTGTTAGGACACAAGAGTCGTGCTCCAATGCAATGACACCACTTTTGGCAACTTGTTCTAACACCTGCCAACTTGGGAACTGAGGAATCTTTCCACCTCCGCTCATCAAATCTTCTTCCTTTCTTTCACCCTTGCAAGGCACTTTGGAAATAAACCTACTACCGAATGGTTTTGAAAAACCAAGCGGCCCCATTAAACCATCTCAGGCAACCTCAAAACCATCTGGCCCAAGGGCAAACCAAAAGCAGGGCCGGCTCTAAGCACCAGCATTCCAAGCATGTGCTTGGGGCGGCCCTTTTCAAGGGGGGGGCTTCTGCCCTTTGGGGGTGGCACTTTTCAAGGGGTGGCACTCCGGCTTTTTTGTTGTTGTTGTTGTTGCTTGGGGTGGCAAAAACCCTGGAGCCGGCCCTGACCAAAAGACAAGGTATGTAGCAGTGAAAGCGGGAAAATCCCCAGGCATAGAAAGAATGAGGGGAAATGAAAGGGACAGATACAAAAACCAAGTAAAGGGGCCAAACACAGGCAAGAATCAAGCAGCCCAAATGAGTGGTCATCACAGCCATACCCTAAGCCAGGGGTAGGCAACCTATGGCACAGGTGCCGAAGGCGGCACGCAAGCTGATTTTCAGTGGCACTCACACTACCTGGGTCCTGGCCACTGGGCCGGGGGGCTCTGCATTTTAATTTAATTTTAAATGAAGCTTCTTAAACACTTTAAAAACCTTTACTTTACATACAACAGTTTGTTATATATTATAGACTTATAGAAAGAGACCTTCTAAAAACCTTACCATGTATTACTGGCACGCGAAACCTTAAATCAGGGTGAATAAACGAAGACTCGGCACACCACTTCTGAAAGGTTGCCGACCCCTACCCTAAAGGCTCTTGTTTTGAAATCAGCCAGGTTTCCACCTCTCCTGCTCTCAAGGTGGGTCACCCATTTGACCCAGAGGGAAAATGGTTAAAGGTTGCAAAGCCAACAGCCTCTCAACCGAAAGCAATGATCACTTCCCCCTCTCCACAGCTGGACCTAAAAGCACTCTGCAAAGGAACGGAGTAAATTTTTCCCCCCGGGGGGAAGCTGACACATGGCTGGTTAAAGTCAATTGCTCAGGCCACACAGGGTATGTCTACACTGCCCCATGAGCAAGCCTCCCTGTTCAGGGAGACAGCCTTGCCCTAGCGGGATTTGAGCTAGCAAACTAAAATGAGAAGCAAGCACGTTATGGCTCAGGCGGCAGCCCGGGCTCTCAAACCCACCCGGGTCCAAGCTCCGGTGGCTAGCCTGAGTCTGCACCGTCCACACTGCTGGTTTTTAGCTCGCTAGCTTGAGCCCTGCTAGCACAAGCCTGGCTAATCTCCAGGCTGGGAGGTGCTCTCCCAGCTGCAGTGTAGACACCCTTGCAGTGACTCTTTGGCACAGCTGGATGTAGAATAGAGATCCGCTGAGTTCCAGTCCCAAAGCCGCCCTCCTGATGGAAGACACGAAGGGTTTCCACTCATTGCAACGCAGCCAAGATTCGTGATTCCTAACAGCTGAAAATAGGGTGCTGTTGGCAGGAGCTGAGGCTCCTGCTCATGGTTCCTAGCTGAGTGGGTGAGCTGGAGAAGCCAGCTGGCTGGGGAAGGACTCCAGCTCTTCTCAAATATCAGCCGTATACTCCCTTTAAGAAGAGATCCCGGTGCCAACTGCTCTTACAATTCGTGGTCTAACGCCACCTCGTGGACAAGCCAGTAACTGCACTGTGTTTACCGAGAAATAACACTGCAAGTGCACCTGGGGACAGCAATTTTGAGATGGAGAAAGAGGCAAACATCAGAGAGAGATTCAGCACCAAATCACGCTGCTAGGTCATGCGCCTTTTGCTGAACTCATCTGGTTTGTTGTACTTTGAGCATTTAGCAAAAGAAGCCTGGAGACACATGAAAGGCCTTCCCTCCTCTGACTTACATTGCACCGTATTGTATTATTGTATTACCGTATTCTTTACCTAGGAAAAAGGGAAGGTCAAAGGCACAGTGGGTTTCTTGTCACCTTGGATCCGAAGCTGCTAGCTTTGCGGTTGTGATAGGTGCTGTACACGCACCGGCTAAGAGACAGTCTCTGTCTCAAAGATATAACAGTCTAAATAGACATGACAGACAAAGGGTGGGAAAGGAATTGGAGGGGAGGTGACTTGGCCAAGGTTGCTGGCAGTGCTGTATATAGAATGCAGGTCACCCAAATTCCAGTCCAGTGTTCTATCCACTGGGCAACACTGCCTTTCGGTTCTCATGGCAGCCTACTTTGTGTGACTTTTCGTCACCTTCCAGCTTTGAGGAAGAATAGGAATTTCTGAAGAGGCTCATGTATTTAGCTCTACAGGTCCCAGGTTCGATCCTGCTCAACTAGGGTCTGTCAGTGTTACAAGTGGGGGCTCATCTGGTATTTCAACGGGGAAGTCTCTGAAGCTCAGGACATGCTTCCTTGGCTAGGGGAACTAGGCACACCCCCACTTGCTCACGGATCACTGGGGTTGTGTCAACACTTTGGCAAACATGAGTACAGCTGCCCCAGTGGGATGGACACAGTGTTTTCCCAGTTCTCAGGGTATTGAATTCCCTGCAGTAATGGCACCGGCCCTGCTATGGTGTTAATTTGAAAGAAGCCTCCATATCTTCTTGCCTTTTATTCCCTGGCCTGTGGCCTGAGAGGCAAGGAAATCTAATTTGCATATTTTAGAGGATGTTAATTACACATCCCCTCACTGCCAGCCCCAACACCCTGGCGCTGACCGGCCTCCTTTGCCTCATATGCTGCAGCCATGGAGAATGGTTAATTATGGAGCCCATTGAGCTATCCGGGAACGTAATGAGCTCGAGAGGGTCTCCCAGAGGGATCAGGCACAGGGGGCTTCCATTAGGCACTGACACCAGTTTAGTAACAGGTGCTTCTGGATCAGAGATGGGTACGAACAGTTTGCATGAAAGAAGAGGGAGAGACCAGGGGGAGGAGGGACAAAGGAGAAGTCCTGATCCTCACCCAGATTTCCTGCCCCGCTATGGTGTTTGCATCCTGGGGCTTGGGTCAGGCCTGTTTTACAGAGGGCAAGTTCCAGGTCTGCACTGTGATTTCAACCCGCCTCCCGCCGCATCGTTCAGGGGGAAGCAGGTGGAGGCGTGTGACTCAGGCCCGACGAGAAGCAACCCAAAGCGTATGTACTTCAGTCGCTCCCAGCCTGCTAAGGAGGGACGGTCTCTGCACCAGCCCGGAGAGCGACCCTTTGCCCATGCAGACGGTTGCTTTTCCCCTCTCCTGGGCTGGGAAAGGTGAGGGGGGCGGGGCAGACCAACAGACTAAAGGCCGAGCTCACAAGGCAACGGGAGGCTTGGGGGACATAGGCTTTCAGAGCTCCCTGCTGCCCTCTGGCCTGTGTCGTCTCCCCGGTGAGGAGAGAAGGGTGCTCTGCCGTGCCGGCCCGTGGCAGCTTGGCCTGGCTGGCCCTGCTCAGGGAGGACTCGGGCGTGGCTTTGCCTCGAGGAGGGGGCAGCGCGCAGCTGTGCTGAGAGTCGCTGTTTACTTCCTGGGCTCCCCAAGGTGGGGCAGCACCCTGCGCCAGAGCTCTCGCTGGCCCAGCATACGTCCCTCAGGCTGGCGCATTGGCCAAAGAGACCCACAGCTCCACCCATTTCCCGCCTCCTCTCGCACCTAGCCGGGGACGGGGGGACGTAGCGGCCTCGTGGAGGCAGCGTCGGCCCCAGCACTGCTATGCCCAGTGCAGGCAGCCCACGCAGGGGCCTAGGATTTGGGTGGGTGGGAGGGGGCATTACCCTTTCAGCAGTGTC